>NC_056727.1:512344384-512474572 GCF_019279795.1 Protopterus annectens | reverse complement strand
GCTAAGGAGGTTATAACTCCCCTGTACTTGAATCTCTTCAGACCAATAATAGAGTACAATGCTCCTTTCTGTATGTACCTCACCAGACATCTGCAGCAACTGGAGTGACCTCAGAGGTTTTTCACCGCAAAAATTCAGGGCCTGCAATACATGACCTACACGGACAGAATGAAGGCCCTATCACTTTACTCAGTATCATCTAGACTGCTTAGAGGCAACTTGTGCTTGGCCTACAAAGTAGTCTCAAACCTGCCTTGATGAAGCTGCTGCACATCCACAAATTCAATGGAACAAGATTCACTCACTCTAGGGACCTTAACCTAGCATGCAATATTAACAGGACATGCTGGAGAGACAGATATGTTTCCCAGATATTGCCACTCCCAGTTCATATAAAAGAGAGCTCCTGAATGACCCTATTTAAGCGTAACCTGGACAATTGGATGGAAACCGTAAATTTACATTGGCGGAGGGGTTTCACCTATGTCCCTCTATAACACAGGCAACCAGTGGTGATCTTTGATTAGTACGCAAACATAGACTATATATCCTGGTTCATAAGGGAACAAGGGTATAACATAGCTGAGCTTGTAGAGGGTTTAGGACCAATAGCCAAGTAACCTCTTACTATCCTATGGTTGGGACAAAAACATGTTGTGTGAGGGAGCGAAGAATTTTTTATGGTAAAGTACTGAAGTAATTAGGAATGGATACAATTTTCTAATAATTTAGATAATGGTGACAGGATGGGTATTAGTCTGAAACTGGAGTAGTCAGCAGAGTCCTCCTTTATAAAGAGGAAGTATGTATGCCTTTCTCCAAATGCCTGGGACATAAGATTCTAAAATGGATCTGTTTATTCATGTAGATATTGGATATGACAGAGTTTCGGGTGTATTTTTTTAGGAATTCTGGAGAAGATTGTCTGCAGCAGAGCTTGTAGTTTTTAGTTTTATGAGATATTTTCTTGTGGTTGAGGTAGCGACACGTTTGCATGAGAAACGAGATCCCATGAGGTTTTGTTGGTAGGGGGTTAGTTTGATGGCAGGTGTTGTCTTTGATAAGTGAGGATACAGCTTGAAGGAAGTATTTGTTAAGCACATGAATCTGTCTAGTTCCAACCTCACCACGACGAGGCTTGAGGAAAAAATAAAAAGCAGGGAAACTAGTGGTCTTAAAACTTTGTTGTTCAGAAACAATAATTTCCAAAAATCAAGAAACCCAGGTAGTGTTCCAAAGCAACAAGCCTTTATTCTTCACAGACAAGCAATCCTGAATAACAAAAAATCAGAAATATTTTAGCAATGTTAGACATACCGGCTTTTATATACTTAGACGTAGGTGAGGAAAATATACGTATTGTTTAATTTTAAACCAGCCTATTCATGGCAAACAATATAAAGAGGGCCATAAAAGTCTTTTATTATTTTTTTATTTTTATTTTACATTTGCTTGCCGGGTAGTGTTCTACTAGGCTTGTAGCCCGTTTTCAGCGGAGACCTGGAGAGAAAAGCTCCAAAACAATACAAGTAACAATACAGAAATTACATTAGTAAGATCTGAGTAATACCCTATATAAACATATGTTAAAAGTAAAACTACCTAAAGTATTACAAAAAAGGAACAATGTAGAATGCAAACTACAGATTCTTTGATGACTGAGTAAAAAATTCAAGCTGTCAGATAGCATGCCACTAGACAAACAAATGAAACATATAATGTGTGGAGTGTTTGCAGTGAAATTTTGCAATGCTGAAAGAATTTAAATCTATCAGAGAGTAAACAATCATTGGGCAGCTGCGGTGGTGCAGCAGTTAGTGCTGCCACCTCACAGCAGGAGGACCTTCTGTGTGGAGTCTGTATGTCCTCCAAACAGTTGTATGGGTTTCCTCCCAAAGACATGTAGTAGGTGGATTGGACACTCTAAATTGGCCCTAGATGTGAGTGTGTGCAGGTGTGTGCCTTCTGTGGAAGGTTGGGTGCCAGGATGGCAACTCAACTGCCAATCATTCTGAGGACTGTTGTTTCACTGTGGTGACCCCTAACTGAGAAAAGCCAGACGAAGAAGAGCGTAAACAATCATTATAACAATGAAGAAAATAGCTTGAGCTGTATAAAGGTGAAAGAAACTAGGTGAGACATACAGGGAGAGAGGAATTACCCAGGAGAACTACAGGGGCAGAGCCATTTGCTTTAAAGATATTCTTTTACTTTTATTTTAAACAAAGAATAGCAGGGCATGCTTTGTATGTTTAGAGGAAGAGAATTCCAGAACTTAGCTACTTTGTTCGAGTAGAGGGAGTCACCATGGTAGTGATGAAACTGTGTTAGTTTGAGCAGAGACCTATTGGAAGCCCTAAGGGACCTGCTGTTGACATGTAGTTGGACCAGGGCTGAAATTGCTGGGCAGTTTTTGGGGTGGTGAATGATTTTGTGGGTGAGGGTAAGTTGAATTAATGTTAACAGGTTGGGGAGTTCTAGCCAGTTTGTTGTTGAAGAACAGTACAATGATGGGCTTTATGGGGATGATTGGTGGCAAACTTTGCTATTTTGTTATTGCAGGACTCTAGACTATGAAGGTCAGCCTTGTGTAAGTTGGTAAAGATGTGTGATCAGTATAGAAGAATAGATACATGTTGAGATCTAGCTGTGGCTAACCTGGCTTGCGGTGTTAGGTAAGGTTTGGCCCTATAGAGAGCACCAAGTTTAGCATGGACATTTTTGATTGTTTGAGAAATATGAATATCAAATATTAACCGATCATCTATAGTAATACCTAGAAGCTTGGCCTGGTTTGTAGGCACAATATTGGTACCATTGGTGGATTGAATACAGAGGGGTAGGGAGCAATGCTTGGTAGATTTGTTTGTGAAAATGATTAATTTAGTTTTATTTGGGATAAGAATGAGTTGGTGTTTTGATAGATAAGTTTCAATTTCATGAAATGATTTTTATATCTTATCTTGTATTTCTAGTGGGAAAGGGGCAGAGCTGATAAGAGATGTATCGTCGGTGTACTGTATGATTAAGGCAAGTTGGGTTGCTGAATTTAGGTTATTATTAATTAATTTATTTATTTATTTTATTTTACATTTGTTGACCGGGCTAGTCCAGCTGGATTTGTGCCCATTTTCAGTGGAGGCCCGAGGAGAAAAGCTCCAAGGATACAAACAGGATAATAAACATAACACATTTTACAAAGGCAATAAGCAAGAATGCAGTGATTTTAGTACAGGTAATACGAGTGTAAAAATAAGACAAGTAAAACACCTAAGTAAAAGGAAGGCATTAGCTGCTTTGTGTACAAAGTTAGGTGTTATAAAGTTCAATATATAATACATAGTTGTTAAACCAAGAAATATATAAATGGTATTTTTTTTTTTTTTTTAACTATCGAGCTATTAAGTTATTTGTAGTCAGGTAGAAAAATTGTAGTGATGGCTAGAGAGTTATAATAGTGGATAGATGGAAGTAGTTAGTCAGGATTGGTACAAGAGCATAGCCAGAATTTGTTCAGATGTATTAGGAGTTGTTTCTTGAAGAGTGGAAGAGTGGCTAGAGAGGAGATGTGTGAGGGAAGATTATTCCATATTTTACCAACTGAGTTGGAGAATAGGTGATTCCCTGCAGAGTTAGTAGTTTTAGTAGTGTTAACTTGTAGCTTCTCTGAAGAACGAAGTTGTTTCAGATTATTATAAGGAGTTAGGAGGCTGCTAAGAGCAGGTGTTTGTGATGGTTGATATAGGATTTTGTGTGCTATTAGGAGTTGTTGATAGATAAGCTTATTAGGAAGTTCTAGCCAGTGTAAATGTGTAAATATGATAAAGAGAAGGGGGACAAGTATGGATCCTTGGGGTACTCCAGTGTATACAAGCAGTAGAAGGGAGAGATTGTTCTCCCATTTAGAAGCCTCTTGACGGTTTGATAGGTAACTGTGAAACCATGTTCAGGATGGTGAACTGAGATCGTACGTAGCAAGTTTAAGTAGTAGTTGGTGGGAAGTGGTGTCAAAATCTTTTAACATGTCTAGAAAAATTGCAGAGACTAGTTGTCCATTGTTCATAAGGTGATGAATGGTGTTGGTGAAGGATATTAAGGCTGTGTTAGTATTATGCTTGGATCAAAAGCCATGCTGGCTGTCGGGTAGAAGGTTTTTAGTGGTAAGGTGATTTAGGAATTGTTGCTGAATACACTTCTCTAGGATTTTAGCTATGGGTGGGAGGATAGCAATGGGATGGTAGTTAGAGATATCTCTAGAGGGGCCACCTTTGTGAAGGGGATGATGTGAGCGATTTTCCAGAGGTGAGGCACATATTGTTCGTAGATAGAACAATCGATTAGTATAGAGATAGTATAGGCGATGGATGGAGCTGCTATTTTTAGGAATTTGTTTGGTAGGTGGTCAGCAGCAAGGATGCAGGGTTTTAGTCTGCTTAGGAGCTTTTTAATGTAGGATGTTTGAATAGGTTTAAATGAGAAGGGTTTTGTAGTACTAGAGGCAGGGGTGGGGACTTTTAGAACAGCAAGTACCCACCCCCACACACTACTACTGATTAGATCAAACTAAATCCTAGTTAAGGAAAACACTACATATCTATTTACTGCCCATATTCCAAGATCAGGTATTAATAAAAACATAACATATACATAAAAAGACGTTTAACTAAAATTGCTTTCAGCTAACTAATGCAATAAAGCCTTCATCAGGTCTGTGACAAGAACTAAAATCAAGAATCATAAACATAATCAAACTAGAACACTACAAATATAAAAATACATCTGTCAAATAATATATAGTAAATATCCATCCATGTGTATTACTGTGCATAAAAAACTAAGTTGTAAACAGCTCAGAAAAAAATGTCAGTGCTTTGCAAAAAAAAAAACTGTCATGACAGTTTTCATGTTTACAGCCACAAAAACATGTTTATACAATGAAAACTAGTAGAAAAACACACAAACAATACAGAAAACAGTGGATAAAGTAAATTAATAATGTGCCAAACGACACCACAACGAACTGTAAAGGTTACTGTGGCAATAAAATAATAAAAAACTTCAGTCCAAGAATTCGCCACAATAATCACCAGGCACACACTGTCATATAAGCCAAAGCCGGCTCTTCACTTGCAAAGATAGCAAATGAAAATCACTTCAAAAGTGCACCAAAACGCACCAAAAGACTTGACAGTACTTCTCTTATTAGAAACAGTCCAAAATGCAAAATTACTTTCCGTAATGCTTTATTCGTAAGCGCTTTCACCTGTACGGCTTCATCAGACATTGCATGCTACTAAATTTTGTTCCATTTAAATAACACATCTTCAACTACTATTGGTCTATTCTGAGACCAATGAATACATCACTTCCTTATTACACATATATAAAAATATATAAAACATCGCTAAATCATACTAAAAGACACATAAATAGTGCAAAAATAAATGATAAACTGCATGAATAGATATCAAATATAAAAACCTAAGTATACTATCTAATAAATATAACGCAATAGCTGCCATTAAAACAAGTTGATAGCTATCATTCATGTTCAGATAAAACTTATTAATGCATAGTTCAAAAGGCAAACTGCATACATCAATAACAAATGCAAATAGCTGCCATTAAGACTTTAACTAACATGTTAATAGCTATTATTCATGTTAGATTACAATCTATACATAGTTTAAACAGTTAGTTAGCTATCAACTTGTTAATTTAGGTTTTAATGGCAGCTATTGCGTTATATTTATTAGATAGTATACTTAGGTTTTTATATTTGATATCTATTCATGCAGTTTATCATTTATTTTTGCACTATTTATGTGTCTTTTAGTATGATTTAGCGATGTTTTATATATTTTTATATATGTGTAATAAGGAAGTGATGTATTCATTGGTCTCAGAATAGACCAATAGTAGTTGAAGATGTGTTATTTAAATGGAACAGAATTTAGTAGCATGCAATGTCTGATGAAGCCGTACAGGTGAAAGCGCTTACGAATAAAGCATTACGGAAAGTAATTTTGCATCTTTGGATTGTTTTAAGAAGAGAAGTACTGCTAAGTTTTTTGGTGCATTTTGGTGCACTTCTGAAGTGATTCTCATTTGTTATTTTTGCAAGTGAAGAGCCGGCTTTGGCTTAAATTAATAATGTATAAAAGTGTGCAGGTATGTGCATGAGGGTGCATGAGCATCCACCAGTATGGTAAACTGAGGAATTTTACCAATATTACACTGTAATAATGACATGAAAAATGTGTGTTTTGAATTAACATTTAAATCTCTGGTGTGATGCAATAAATCTAATCAAAGCAGAATTGAGGTTAAAGTAACTAAATAGTATATATATATATATATATATATATATATATATATATATATATATATATATATATATATATGTAGTTCCAATTGATATGATCAAATTACTGTTTCATCGAATTGCTAAATGAGACCATAAAGTAGCAAGCCCATAGTATCGCAAACTAACATTATCGAATCTTGCATTTTCGAAAAAAATCACCCAAATGATTGCTGTCCTACAAACTCAAAACCCATAATATTGAAAAAGTAAATGGTGAAACCGCACTCTTGTCTCTAACCCTCGTAGTGCATAACAAAGGCTTCTTTCACACCAAAAAGTGTAAAGTAAAGATTATATCCCTCTTTTCAAATAGAAATGTGTAATTCAAACATAATCTCCTTATAAAAGTTCCATTTCAAGCAGTGATCACCAATCTATCCATAGTGCAACCTAGCATATTTGTACGTACTTCCGATTCCGAAAATGTGAACATAACTTAACGAATAGATGAAAAGCACTCCAACAACTTATATATACAATACAATGAGATCAAAGCTTCAATAGAGTAGCAACAGCTTTCAAAAAACTAACAGTGTCATATCTGTCCTTACTACCCAACACTGTCTCAAATTATGTTTGCCGTAGGATAAGTTTTCTTCTTTTTAAACTAACTAATCTAGCTGTTCTTGTTCTCTTATTGCTCTGTGTTACAAAAAGTTATGCTGCCGCTGTTCTGTTGGTGCTGCCAGAGCCAGAGTCATGTAGGTAAGGAGAGCTTTGTTCTTTTATTTGCAGGAGTTATGCTGCTCCCCTGTGCATGCACGTGTGTGTGTGTGTGTGTGTGTGTGTGTGTGTGTGTGTGTGTGTGTGTGTGTGTGTGTGTGTGTGTGTGCGTGTGTGCGTGTGTGCGCTTGTGTGTGTGTGTGTGTGTGTGTGTGTGTGTGTGTGTGTGTGTGTGTGTGTGTGTGTGCGTGTATATGTATCCAAAGTTCTCAACTGTCCAGATTTTCACAGAATATTTGGCTCATGCTTTTGGTCTGTTCCTCTGAAAATGTGTGGTTTTCTGGCAAATCAGTGAGAACTTAATTCACTAAATAATGATAGCCCTTTAAGTTTCAGTCTTCCTATTTTTCAGGAAACACATAGTAACACAAAACACTTCATTTTAGCAAATTTCTAAGCTTATATAAGCAATATTTAAAATGTATCCCTGGTTTGGGGCCTTTGCCTCCCCCCAAATAAAGTTTGTCTTTTTCCAGATTTCTTGTGCTGCAAAGTTGAGAGACTCAGTTGAGTGGCAAGTGGGTTTTCAAGGAGCTGAGAGCTTAAGGGGAAGATAAGTTTAGTGCTAGTTATGCTAAGTTGTTTGCATTATTAGTAGCACAACAGGTAGTATACTTGCTTTGATGTAGAAGGCTGTGGGTTCTTCTCCCACAGTATGCAGATGGATGGCTGATACTGTATTCTGTTGTACTTTAAAGGGAGTGGATGCTGCAGTCCTATCAATGTCCTCCTTTGGAGGAGTTGCCTAGTAACTGTTTCTGTTATCAGTTTGCCTCCATTCCCCATTACCAAATTACTAGCTTATCATTTTTTTAATGTGGCATAGGCAATTTATTCTTCAAGGGCAACAGGGGCAAAGGCACTTTATTTGTAGATGAAACAATTAAATATAAGGTTGTTTGCTAGCAGCAACCTCTTCATTAGTTACAGATCCCTTTAATGTGAAATTATTTAGATGACTTACTTTTGCAGAGATTTTACATATTTACTGATATTGGTGGATTGTAATGACAGAAGTTTGAGTGGCCTTTTATGGTTGAAAATTTCTGAAATGCATAGTTTTGTCATTATTGGTTCATACATTTTGTTTCATTGCTTACTAGAAGACTGTTCTAAACTACAACGGTGAAACACATTCTAACAAGTAGTACTGTATTATACAAGGAATACAATTTTATGCAATCAGGTTAATAAAATCAGGAAGGTGAATCAAAGAATACATACATGTATGCTTGCTCACAGGATGCAGGAGATCAAAATAGGGGAAGAGACCAGTCACCAATGGAGTCCCCCAGGGTTCGGTGCTGAGACTTTTTCTGTTTGGCATATACATCTGAAAAGTAATAGGAAATACCAAAGGGAGTTGTCCAACTAAGTCTGAGATGACTGCAAGCTAGGAGTAGTTACTGAATCCCCAAATGACTTAACCATCATGCAGGAAGGTTTGTCCCAAACAATAACTGATGTCAGAATCATGAATTGAAATGAAACTCCAAGAAATACATTATCGTATCCTTTGGGAAGTCAGCTACTCCAGGGAACTGCCAAATTAATAATGCCCCCTGAGAAATTACTAAGTCATTTAGCATTTGGGAACCTGTGTGTACAGTGACCTAACTTTTGAACAACATGTGCCCAGAGTCATAAGAAAGTCTTTGTATATTGCACAGCTTATAAACAAATTGATTGTGACTAGATCTAGAGATGTTGTTGTCCCCCTTTACAAAGCTCTCATTATGTCAATCATTTTGTATAATGCCCACTTTGGCATGTATCTGTCCAGCCCCATGCAACAATTGGAATACCTTCAGAGATACCTTACTAAAAGGATACAAGTCCTAAACAATAGATCTTGCATGAACCACCTCAAAGATTTATCACTATACTCAGCATCCTACAGAGTGCTTAGAGGTGACATGTCTGGCATAAAAGGCATCCTCCGACCTAATACAGATGGACCTACTGAACATCAGCAAATCAAATGGCATCATAAATACTCAGTCCAGGTATATAAACTGAATGTTGTGGAGAAAAGGATATATATCACAGAGGTTACCACTGTTCCAAAACAGACTATCCATTCAAGTAAAACAAAGCTCATCCCTATCCATATTCAAATGCGGCTTGTATCTAAGGATGTATAATAGAAAATGTACTCCAGGATTTCCCTCATGCCACTAATGGATAGAGGCAGCTCCTAAATGCTGCATCCCTTACATGGGTCCCCTCAAATAATCTATAGTATGACCACATTTATTCTCACTAGGGCTAATATACAATTATCTGCTATGGGATAGGTAAGACCAATCAGGAAATGTTAATTCAAGCACCAAAAGGGAAATTGGCTAAGCTTAAAATGTCCTCCAAGTGAACCTATATTGTGGTAGTAAATAGTTTTAAAAAATTACCCTTTTTATATCGCTAAGTGCCCCTCTCACCCTCCGCCCCCCCCACCCAGTCTTCAACAGCTTCCGGCACCTCTGCTCTAGCCAATGTGGACATAAGCACTGCTAAATCAGTAGTGCAACTCCCCAACATACACTTTAGTCTGTGTTGCCAACCTTCAATGGTATTTTGTGTTCGAGGTAAACATTGCATATTTAACTGTGACACATTACAAAATTCTTTAGGAAACAGTGGGGGAAATCTCACAAATGCAGTTGTTCGAGTTGAAAACTGCCTGGGTTTACCTAAAAGGTACCAATCAGAAAAGTATTTTAACAGACCCTGATCTTCCACAGGAAAAACTGCTTTAATAAATTAAAAACAGGTATAACTTAATCCTCTGAAAGAAAAGTAAGGGCCATTAGACACTTCACTGAAATTTGAAACTGTTGACATTTGTTATATTTTGCCTAAAGTGAAATAGGCAGCCTTTAGGTACTATCCCATTTAGATTCATCCTTAAACTTTTAATTGCAGCTATCTCTAAGTCGCAGAGCACGTATTTCACATTGATCATAAAGTTGTTGTCAGCCATTAAAGATAAAACACAGTGCCACATAACATTATAGCTCTTCAAAGATTTCCTGCTCATGAGGCGATAAAGTAAAGGTACACGTCTTGTATAGCTACCGCATTTTACAAATTTGTGAAGACTATAAAGTTGATGGCAGATTATTCCTCTATAAAAGAACATGCCATCCATTAACCAGATAGTACAGCGGCTCAAATCATACAAATTATTCACTGTTGTCACCACCAGAACAGTAAGAGCAGTCGAAGTGTCTATATAATGTTTGCTAGCAAATACTCCATCTTTCAAAGGAAAATCCAATACAGCAACATTTTCTAGAGTTAAGACTATGATTGCCTGATACACCACTTTGTTTTCTTCATAATCTACCTACTTGTTGAAGTAACACCTTCCTGCTAGGTAGATATACCACTGTATCTAAATAAGCAGAAGACATGACATTGTCAACTACTAAACACGGGGTGTCACGTGATAGAACAGCCTTTTGTTTAAGTTCAGCACACATAACATATCTTTGTACCTCAGAGGGATCACCACTATAAATGTGTGCACTACTTTTATAAAGTTTCTCTCCATCAGATATGGAGAGAGTTATCGCCCGGCCTCCTCATTTAGTTATTAACTTTTGTTTGCAACACCAGTACCTTTTTACATTGACTGTGTGCTCTAAATTGTACACGTAGCCATCAATAATTAGAATATCTTTACCCTTTTGAGCCTTTGTCAGAGGATATAAGTTTCCGACCACTCCAGGACAGTACATACTGGTATCCGCCATCTTTGATCTGCGTCTTAAAAGTGATATGCAACTATAAATACATTGGGGAATGAGAACTAGCAATTTCAAAGTAGCGGACACAAGTTCCTCACTTTAGTGCTGAGATTTCAACAATGCAAGATTCAATAATGTTAGTTTGCTATATTATGGGTTTGCGACATTATGGTCTCGATGTTTAGCAATTCGATGAAACAGTAATTTGATCATATCAAGTGGAACCACATATATATATATATATATATATATATATATATATATATATATATATATATATTTTATACACACATTGTATACATCATTTTTATTATTATTAAGTATATTTTTGTACATAAAAATATTCCTCAAAAAATCCTCTAAAAAACTTTGCAGATTGTGTGGCAGCTTACATAAATTCAACACACTCTTAACAGAGCAATAGTACTTAAGTCCTAGTTTTCTGAATACATTTAATTTCAACAACCAGCATAGTTCTTTTTTCTCCAATACACCACTGACATTCCCTTCAAGCTCATCCATCTCCACACAGTCCAGACTGATTAATTTAAATGATAAATTTAAATAATAAATTTAAAACCAGAATGTCTGAGGTGTTCTAATAATTGTTTGGATAAGGCAAAGATGACCTGAAATTCTCCTTTTCAGTTTATTCATAGTCTTAACCACATAAAATGCAGGGCAGTCATTACACATGGCCCATTTTTCAGTATTACAGTTATCTGCTGAAGATTTCACCATCTTTTTAAGACAGGGGCACTTACGAGTCACACTCTATCAAGTATTGACAGAAAGTGCAGTTAGGTGGCCCACAGATGTTAGTACTCATATCATCCTGGTGTTCTTTATTTTTCTTTTGCTTATAGCTTCATATGCTTCTGCTAGGTGATCTCCTAAATCCTCTATAAACTGCTGATTGTCAGTGAGAATGGCCCAGTTCTCCTTAATAATGACTTTAATAGTATTGAAATCCCAGGTGTAAGTTAAAATGTAACTGCCCTTACTTTTCTCTTCTTTTGGGTCAGGGTGTCTTTGTTGCATAATTCTAACAAAAGACCTATTCCACATAGGGTCATTGTTAGTTTTAGAATCTCTAATGGGATCTAGGATTATATGTATCATGTAAGATTCATATCCTCTGGTTAAGAAATAGTTTTCAAGAGTATTCATGTTTTTGAGAAAAGGGGCCAAAACTGTGGTTGTTGTTGTGTCTTTCGGCTTTTCCCGGTTAGGGGTCGCCACAGCGGAACTCCGGTCTGCTAATGATTGGCAGTAGATTTTTACGTGCCGAGTTGCCAGCTCTGATGCACAACCTTCAATGAAGGTACACCCATTCACGCACGTCTCCACATAGAAGACACTTTAGCTGAGAATCAAACAGGGCAACGTCTTACTGTGAGGCGACAAAGCTACCGCAGCACCACCACCGCAGGCCAAAACTGTGGTAATGCATATTAAATTGTAGCCTTGTGATTTTATTACATTGTGTTTATTTTATACTGGATGCATATTATCTTTGTGAAGTAAGTAGTTCACTCTTGTTGGTTTTCTGTATAAGTTGTAGAAAAACAAATGTTCACAGGCAGCAGTAAAAAGGCTGTAAATATGGTTCCTTACAAGAAAATCCACTAAAAACAGTCAGAATACAGGAAAACTCAAAGAGAACATTGATAAATGTAAATAAAAAACTTTCACCACAATGGCAGCAATTACATGAGATGACTCACAGCATTTAATTTTATAGTTATGGGTTTTATTTGCTTTTTCCAGAGAAATGTTACACAGCAAGAGTAAAATATGCAAAAATTCAAATTCATAATGTCAAGATGGCTGAGTGGTCTAAGGTGCCAGAATCAAGGATTGAACTCTTTCCAGTATTCATGGGGATTTTGGTCTCCATATGAAGGTGTGGGTTCAAATCCCACATGTGTTTAGGGGTGGGTGGTTGGCATAATGGTTAAGGTGCTTACTTTATAAACACAAGGTGCAGGATTTGATTCTCACAGTAAGGTAAATGGCCCAAAAGGGCAGTTAGCCTAGTACTAATCTATGAGCTTTACCTTAAGCAGTATAAGGCCTGTACATGTGGACGGAAGTGGGGGTTTCCTTTGAGCAGATTCAACACTACAGTAGAGAACAGAAGTGAAAGAAAAAAAGGCACTTTAGCAGTTTAATTTGATTCTTGGAAATTGCCTTGCATAGGTTTTAATTGAAGGTATTTTTCCCTTTGCGCTTATGCAACCAGAGTGAAATTCAGCTGTGGAAGTTCCCTTGGTAGTGAAATTGTCGTAACTTTTGTAGCCGTAATCATAAGGGATACTATGTGATTAGTACAGTGAAGCAGCTGGAGGGAACAGACTTTACTTGAGTTCTCTTTCTTACAAGGTAAAGTTGTACTACATACCTCACAGGATTATGCTTTGGGTTCTTCGTCAGTTAATGTTCATGCTAGATTTAAAATCCTACCACTTTCCTTTCTTTAATTCATGACATATATCTGTGTTAAACTTGCACTGTAATTTCTATAAATTATGAAAATTTTTTAGTTTACAATAATCTTTCAATAGTTTCAACCTTTTTTTATTTGCATCTGAAGATGTCACACTTTTGTGAAGTATTTATAATACTGTAATTCATTTGGAAAACATGCCCTGCATCCCATGTCACAATGTAATGGACCACTGTCTTATCAGATGAGAACATGCAAGCTGACTGGGACAAAATATGAGGAGACATAGAGCCAGATTCCAAAAGAGTTGCTCTCACTGAATGTGTGCCCTGAATCTGAAAGATTTGCTCTCATTGTATGTGACTTACTTTGGTATAAGGTCTATCTATAAATAGACTTACACCGTAGACCAGATTTCAAAACATTTGCATTCAGCCTGCACTCATTGTGTAAATGGTCAGTTACTCGGACAGCACATCTATTGGAATCAGCCCCTTAATGTGTATTCTGCACCTTACAAGCTAACCTCTTTTAGAATGCCCATCTCTCCTATCTGTATTTTATCCCAGTCAAGCAGCTAATGCTATTAATAGGCAATGTTCTAACATAAAGCATATTTGGTCTTTGATATGTCTTGATCTAAAACATAAGTTAAATAAATGTAGGACTGGAAACTGTGCAAATATATTTTAAATATTCTCATCGATAATGTGGAAATACAATTCAGTGTGATGATTTATATAATTTCAACATGGATAAACTTCCCTGTAGTTAAGTATTTCCATTAACTCATGGTAAAAAAAAATTATTATAAAGACTATTTGCAATTAAATGTACAACTATGGTCAATAACTATCCAGATTTATGAGTGAGTCTTTGTACTATATGCAAATTGTCATTGTCAGACAGATAACCTATTTATCGCTAAAATATAATTGTGGCTTTTTACTGCTCTATGTTCATAGGTTAATAGGTTCATAGGTTGGTACTAGGCTATTGGCCCTATGGCCTATACAAGCCTAGCCATAACAATTCCCTGGCTATTTCTCCCACAATATTTACTTCAGTGGACCCCTGTCTAGCAGGGGGACTGACATGATCCCCAGGGTAAATTTCCTATCTCTCATCCAGTCATCAAGGTTCCTTTTGAAGAGGGCCAAGGCGGGACTCTGCTTGACATGTATGGGCAGTCTATTCCAGAGTATGGGGAATCTTTGGGTCAGGAATCTATACCTCCAGCATGTTTTGTTCATTGTGATGACAGGGTTTAGGTCCCTGGAGCATGTGACTCTGATGGATTGGGATTTCTTTAAGTGTAGCATGTCCAACAGCTCTGGGTTTGACATGGCCTTGTATGTTAAGCAGAGATTGTCTCTGAGTAGACAATATGCAACAGAGTATAGCTGGAGTTATTTTAGTCGGTCAGCATAGGGCATCTGCTTTAGGCCTGTGATTCTTTTAGTGAGGTGTTTCTGTGGCCTTTCCAGTTGTTGCCGATGTCTTCTGAGGTACATACCAAATGAGGCATTGTACTCTATGATGAGTCTAATGAGGGATGAGCACAGTGGGACAATGACCTCCTTTTTTCTGGATGAAAAGCCCTTAGTGATGAGGTGTGCCACATAGAAGGATTTCCTGACTGTTGTGGCGATGTGGTTATCGAAGGTGAGACCACTGTCCACCTGTGTCTCTAAGTCTCTTATCACACTTTCAGTGTTTAGTGTACTGACACCTATGTGGTAATTCATGGGTACATGGTTTTTCCCAAAGGGAATAACTATACACTTCTTGGCATTGAGCTTGAGCCCATGGCTCTGGCACCAAGCATCTGTTTCTGTAAGGCCCTTTTGTAGAATATCCACATCATTTGGGGATTCAGTAATGGCTCCCAGTTTGCAGTCATCTGCAAACTTTGTTAGCCAGAGTCCCTCAGCATTGGCCTGTACTTCAGAGAAGTAGATGCCAAACAAGAGCGGTCTCAGGACTGAACCCTGAGGAACTCCACTTGTGACTTGTCTGGAGCTGGATTTGGAGTCAGCTACTTTTACAGTGTGGGTTCTGTCAGTAAGCCACTTGGCAACCCATCGAGTGATGTAGGGATTTATGCCCAACTTAGTAAGTTTATCTATGATTCCAGAGTGGAGGATGGTGTTGAAGGCCTTGGCGAGGTCCAGATAGGCTGTGTGGACTGCCTTACCCTCATCCACAGCTCTGGAGACTGATTCGAAGAAGTGAACCAGATTCAGGAGACATGATCGGCCCTTCATGAACCCAAACTGGGTGGGAAAGGTTCCAAATGTCTTTGTTTATAAGTTCCATGATAATACATTCCATGGCCTTGCAGATCAGGTTCGTCAGACTGATGGGACAGTAGTTCCCAAGATCCAAGGTGGATCCCCCCTTGTGGAGTGGGATAACTGAGATTGTGCACCACTCAGTGGGCATGAAGCCTGAGGTGAGGCTATGATTAAACATGACACTTAAGTGAGGTGCCAGTTCATTTTGTAGTTCACATAGTACACAGCCCAGGATGTCTTCTGGTCCCATGGCTTTGGAGGGTGCAGTTTTTACCTGTATGGCCGTGATTACTGGAATTTGGCAAATCTTTCTGTACTGAGATGGGCCCTTTAGGGGGGTGAGATGGGGTGAAGTTGGCACTGAATTGATCTGCCAGGATATAGGCAATGTCCTTGGGATAAGTATATTTAATTCCATTCTGTTGTGGCTCAGAGCATATCTGAGCATTGCCATTTAGATTCTTGACATAGCTATAGAATCCCTTGTAGTTGTCTTTGGAATCTTTGGCAATTTTATTTTCGTAACTAGCTTTGGAGGATTTTATGAGGGATCTCAGCTTCTTACTGAGGCTGGTAAAGGAGTTTTTTGTATCCTGGGATATTCCTCTTTTCTGCAACAGTTTCTTCCTTCTGTTGTATAGTTTGTTTATAGCAGGGGACCACCAGATTGGCTTCCTTTTTTTGGACGAGCGCATCTTGGTTCTATTTGGGATGGCACAATTCATGCACGAGTGGATGTGCTCATACAGTGCTTTAGTGTAGGATTCGGCAGTAGAACTTTCAGTTCCCGTCTGCATGGGTATCATGAAGTTTGTCACTTCTTACTTGAGTAGCATGAAGTTGGCCTTGGAGAAGTTTTTTATGGATGTTTTCTTACTGGGGGGTGGGGGTGGGATGTAGATGTAAAGTGATTTGCTTATGGTCAGACCTAACCAACAAGGGGGTGACCGCTAGTGTGGAGCATCGATTTCCCATGTTGGTAATGATCAGGTCCAGGATATTGGAGCCCCTGGTGGGACTATGGATTAGTTGATCCAGGGCATTGGAATTTATGAATTCCAAGAACCGTTGGGCAAAGGTGTTAGTACGAGTACTTTTCTGAGTTAATGGCAGGGTAGTTGAAATCACTCAGCATTAGGGTGTTTGGTTGTATCTTAATATTTTCCAGTATGTTTAGAAAGGTGAAGTGAGAATCTTGGGGCATAGTGGGGGATCTGTAGCAAGCTACAATTTGGATTGCAGTCTTACCTAGTGTTACTTGCACCATGAGAATTTCAGATGCATTGTGTTGGGCAACCAGCCTGGATGAGTGAATATCCTTGGTGAACATGGACACTCATCCACCTTTAGTGTTTTGGTCCTGGTTTGGTGGCCGAAATGTTGTAGACTGGTATTGCAGGGGTGCTCTTTGGAGCCTTGAACCAGGTCTCAGTTACTGCACAGATATCGATGTTCTCCATTTTTAGGAGTGCCTTGAGAGACTGCATTTTGAAGTTTAGACTTCTAGCATTGAGTAGCATTACCTTCAGATTTTGTACCTGTTACGGTGGTGGTTTTGTCCTTTGAGTCTTGCCTAAAAAGGCACTTTAGGGGTGGCAAGAGCCTTAGCCAGTAACCTGAATCCCAGGACCGACAGGTGCAGACCATCTCTGGCAAAGCATTATGGTTTGTCGATCATGTCGTCCCAGGTAGACAGATACTGGATCCCCTTTGAATGACACCAGAAGCTTAGCCAATTGTTGAAGTAAATCATTTTGTTCTTATACTGTGGTATCATTCTGGGTGAAGGCAGGATGCTACTCAGAGCTAGGGTCATACCTGCCTGGGTCACATGATCTAAGAGCTCTTCCACATCTGTTTTCATGTAGTCCAGGGAGGTATGTCTCAAGTCATTCACTCCAACATGGACTATGACAGAGTCGTATTTGTACTTGTTGTGGAGTGATTTGAGTGCATGCATTATGTGGCGGATCCTGGCACCTGACAGGCAGCTGACTGTAACTTTCTCCTTGCTCAGCTTGGTGAGTAGGACATCAGTGTGCCTGTCTATAGAGTCACCTATGACTTAAGTGATGGATACATTGTCTTGCCTTAGGGGCTGTTGTTGGGTGGACAATGGTGTTGTGAGCTATGTGATACTTTGGTTGTGATTGGTGTTTATTTGCATTTCAGCTTCAGAGGTCCTTGTTGCTTGGGCAGATTAATGTTAAGAGCCTCCACATATGTGGGTTTAGTGTTGTTATGTGTGGGTGTGGGCTATGTGTTGCTTGAGGTGTTAACCTTATCCTCTTGATTGTCTAGCACAATCTTGGCTGGAGAGAGCTTTGCTTCCAGTTTGGCTATGTAAGTGCATCTCTTGCAGGTTGTAGTGTTGGGTGGTAGGAGGAGAGGGTTGTCTGTGTACATGAGAAAATTGCTGCATTGCCCCAGTATGCCCAGATTCACCAGGTGGAGAGGAGAAATCACTGGATGCTGACCCTTGGACATGCATGGTTAGGTGGTTAGGTGTTTTTTTTTTGTAAAGTACAAGAGCTGTTTTCCCTTACTTGACTTTGCAATTATAGGTTGTTTAGTGCCTACAATTACTTCCTCCTTATTAACAAGGAGAGTAGAGTACTTGTATCAGTTTAAGGCTTCCTAGTGCTTTCCAGCAGGTTTTAGAGCAAGTACTAGTCACAGGGACTCCAACCAGAAAGAGTCAGGAATTAATGCACTCTGTTCCTACTCTCGCCAGGATCAGAATATAAGCACAGATTCCAAGCTGTCACCTATAAAGCAGTTATTAAGCTTTCTGGTGACCATCAGTCTCCAGGAAATAATGTAACTGCACTCCTTCTCTCACCAGGAGAAAACAGAAGCACTTCACCAAGATGACTACTGAGAGAGAGATGTTATGTAAATCTACTGAAAATTTGCTATAACCTGGCTCATATACTTGATTTTTCTGTGAAATGACCCAATGGAACTTATTATAATTTACAAGATTCATAAAAAGCAGTATTAAAAGTCACTTTCAGTACCCCATAGCATGTTTTAGAATAATGTTTATTTGCTTTTTCTTATTTATTTTTTATTTGTAACAGTTATGATATTTAATCCAGCAATAAAATTTATTTTTTTAGAAAAGATATGTCCTGAGTGTGGGTAAAACATGTGAACTCCATATAGCTGTAGTATACAAAAAAAATCTCGAGCTGATGTTTAAAACGTAGGTAAGGCGGTAATGTCTCTTAAGCTAGCAGTGGGTGATTTCCTATATCTGAGGTGTCATTACTGAGATACTGTTTATATATACAGTATATATATATATATATATATATATATATATATATATATATATATATATATATATATATATATATATATATATATATATATATATATATCCATATATGGATTCATATCACTTCACTGAAAGACCATTTCACTGACACTCATTTCACTGAGAGCAAACCATCTAAAGTTCATTTCACCTAAAACTCATTTCACTGACAAGTAGTACTGTAAGGCAAGTCAAAGGTATATGTCCTTTTCCCCACTGTAGTGCGATCCTGGTGTTAGTATATAAAGTTAGGGGGGTGTGGGGGGTACAGCCCCTCACATTGGGGAGTGCCCCGCACCTAGTTCGGTTTTACCAAATAATGTAAAACAAAACCAGACAACAGAAAATCAAATTAAGAGGGGGGCTATGACCCCCAACCCCATAACTATATATACTAATACTAGGATCACACTACAGTGGGGAAAAAGACATATACCTTTGACTTGCCTTAGAGTACTACTTGTCAGTGAAGTGAGTTTTAGGTGAAATTAATTTTCAGTGAAATGAACTTTAGGCGATTTGGCCTCAGTGAAATGGTATATACATATATATATATATATATATATATATATATATATATATATATGTATATGGGTCCACGACAGATGAAAGAAATGCCGGATCACCAAAGACCACAGAACGGAACACATTTCTGTTCCTGTAATACACACAAAAAACACATTCAAATGTGTATTGCAGGGAAGCAAGCCCCCCTGCACCCCCCATGTGGGGGGGCTGCACCCCCTACACCCCCCTACTTAAATATACCAACTCCGAGATTGTACTAGAGAGAGAGAGAGAGAGAGAGAGAGAGAGAGAGAGAGAGAGAGAGAGAGAGAGAGAGAGAGAGAGAGAGATCAAACAAGTTAAAGCCCACTGCCCTGAGAGTAAACAGATTTGAGACCTTTGTATCTGAGAGGTTAAATAGTCTGCTGCAGCTGGTCAAAACCTGTTAAACACCAGTAGCAGATGTCTAACCTGGTAAACTGACTGCCAATATCATGAGGAGTCTCTAGCTCCAGTCCAGTCTTGACAAAACTAATACCAGAAGATAAGGATGCAAAGACCCTCCTAGCTGGTTTTGAAAGGACAATGGGCAAGAGCTATATCATGCCAGATAAATGATAAACTGAAAACGCACATGGATTTAGAAGACTCTGAAATACATGACTATGAAAAACTCAAAATAAGAGCTTTTAGGAAGAATAGTGGCTCCACCTCTTAAGTTTCATAACTGAGCATTTTGTAAGAATAGACCGATATTATGACAAATTAATGATTTCAAATATTTTAAACTGTGGTTATCTAAATTAAACAATCTAAGTAAAATTCTAGAAATAGTGGCTGGCTGCAGATAAATTTAAGAGTTCACACTGCAGTAACTTAAATGTTTGAGCAGCCAATGATAACCTTAGTTATTTTGGATGGCTACTTGCTGAAATAGAACATTTGTTATTAAGTGAAGTTACAGATTCTAACTCAGACTTCCATGCACAATGGGGTATTAATAAGCCTTCTTTTAAATAAGCTTCTTTGCCTCTTAACAAGAAAAAAATTGTCATCCTTTGAAGCATTTCGTTTTAAATCCTCTAAAAAAGGATAAATAGTCATGTACTGCACAGTTAATGGCAACAATTCTCTTACTGTAAAACCTGCTAATATTAGTCAGTGGCCGATTAAGTAAATTGTGTCTGTGAGTGCACCAACAATGTGTGATAGTGCAGCCCTGCTAAATTCCAGAAATGTATAATCTGCATTCTGTCACTATGCTAACACGAAACTAATGAAATGTACTGTATTAGTAGAAGGGAAAACATACTAAGATTGTTAGATTCAGGAAGCATGACTATACTTCTTAAACCACGACTTATTTACAAATATAAAACAGCTAGTGACAGAAAATGGAAGAACTACGTATACATGGAGAAGGAATCCCCTGTAAAAATCGAAAAAATGCAGACTGTCTTGGGATAAAGTTTTACATCCCATAGTTCTGAAGCCTACTTTGCCTCATGATGCAACCACTAGCCAATATTTTCCTCATTTGTGAGTCAAAAAGGTTCGGCCAGCTATACTGACAGAAGTATCTAGTATACCAGAAAATGCAGGCTAGAAGATAAAAAAGGAACTAAGATTTGATTCTATGTGGAAGTACTAGATAAATTTAACGGTCCTGTCTAAAGACACTTGTTGAAATACTGAAAGAAGTCAGCAGAAGCATAGCAAGAATGAGGATGAAGGGGGGCAGCTTCCCCAGATACAAGGTGTTAAGGGGGGTGTAATCAGGAAGTGCAGTTCATGCATTATTTTCTGTGCCAGTACAGAAATGCACTTCAGTGCTTCACCGCTTCATGTGTGGTAAGTTGCAGCAACCCATTTGTTACCAATGTAGCAAGCAGTGTGCTAAACGTTAAAAGTAGAATAAATCTTGTTTTTGCTCTTCGACTGAAGAGCTGAGGGACAGGGCATTAAGTCAGGGACTGTCATCAGGCACTAGATGATCAAGCTACAGATCTAGAAGTCAGTGTGCCAACTAATAAGGAGTGTGAGTCTTACTGAAAGGCACCAACAATTAAAATGACAAATGAAATTAGAGTAAAAACTAACATCGTTAAGAATACACTTGGGGAAATAGCCAGTGCTGTGGCATAGAGGGATAAAGCCCTAACTATGGCCCAGATATATGAGGTGCTGGCAGGAATAGAGAGAGTTTGTCAAGATTTTCTCTGTTGGGAGGTGTAGCTCATAGAGGGCAGGAGTCCGTGGACATTAACGATGCAAATGTAGGGGAGGGAGAACAAAGGGATAGGTCATAAATGAAAAAATGCACAGTCGAAGCAGTGGCATGATGCCCCAAGATACTCTTAGGCTCAGATCCAGGGCCAGCTTTACAATGGATGTAATCTGGGAGCTAGGCTGGTAGATACTGTAATGGATAGGGACAATATCCACTAGGGTAAGTTGGAAAGAATGAAACAAAAGGTAAACAAAAACAATATACTTAGGGAAATAGGAACATAAGCCGAGGATGAGAGAGATGAGTCTGATACTGAAGAAAAACAAAAAGAGGAAATATTGTCCCTGTAATATAAAAGTAGACAGACAGTCAGAAAATGATGCTAGACTCCAAAAGAAAATAAGTTAAAGGCACCTGTGATGAACAGGAAGAAAATGACCAGTAGCTCTAATGAAAGAAAATTATTTACACGTGTTGCTCTTCATAGATAGTGCATTAAAGGAAGGAGAAAATGTTGTACTTTAATTTGTAGAAGAAGAATCTATGGACTCTCCATCAGAATATTGAAGAAAGTATTATCATGGCTGACCTGCAAGAAAGCCATGCCAATTTCAAAAAAGCTCAATGGGAAGATTATACCTTAAAAGAGTTACAAGAACAAGAAAAAAATAGATGAGAATAAAAATAATAAATAAATAAGTAAATAAAAGCAGCCCACTATATATGTCTACTTTGAAGACTAATAATGTCCTTTATACAGAGTGTGTGTGTGAGAGAGAGAGAGAGGAGAGAGGGAGAGAGAGAGAGCAGATCCAAATCCATTTATTAGTTTCTGAATCCTTTATAACACTTGTAAAATAAAGTAGCACACAACCACATTATAGATGGTCATTTGAGAATGGACAAGGCAATGGCTAGAGTTTTGGGTAAATCTTATTGGCCTGTTACTATGAAGGCAACAGACAACAACCCACAGTGTCAAAAGACAACACTCAATCCACGATTTAAGAGCCCTGTCATAATTTTGTCAAATAATTAGGCCCATTTTGAATGCATAACAATAAATATTGTTGGAACAATGGAAAAATGGAATAATGACCATCGATATATGCTGGTAATTATTGATTATGCAACAAAATGTCTTGAGGAAATGTCCCCTTGAAGTGCTATTTTCTAGGGTATGAATTCCCTGAAAAATTCTTAATGACCAATGCACACCATTCATTTCCAAAGTGGTGCATTAATTTGCTAGTGCTTTTAAGTGAAACAGCTTAGGACATCTGTATACAGAGTCCACAAGCAATTATTCAAAGTGAAAACATCTAAAATGTTGGGAACATGAGAAGTTCTAGTTAAAAAAATGGGCCAGATTCAAGAACAGCTCATTTTTGCAGTATTATTGTCAGCACATTGCATGCCATTTTGTATTCATTAAACAGCTCTACACATTGTGTACAGCTGCCAAACAAAGGTAAACAGTATAGTATACTATTGAAAGCATAATCAGTTGAATTACGTGCTAATGAACCAATCCAAGATGGTGGAGCAATTCAGGAAGCTGCAAAGTAACCGTGTAGTGATGGTTTAGCCCTTTGCCACTAACACCAAATAAACTATTGGAATGATCAGTGCTATGGTAGAACTTGCAAGGTAATACATCTATTTTCCACACACACCAGAGAAGAGAGCAAGAACAATGCAGGAATTGTATTATGTAACACACTTCCTTGAAGTCTTGGGTGTCATAGACTGCACTCGCATATTAATCAAATCACTACCTGGTGAACAAGGATGGACATATATCAACAGGCAGGGGTTCCACTCATTTAACTGCCAGGTTGTCTGTAATGGCTGAGGGATCATCCTCAATATCTCTGCAGGCAATCCAGATAGTTACCATGACTCACACATTTGGCACACCTCACAGCATTACACAAGGTTTGTTAGGGGTGATGTTCCACTAGGCCATCTACTGGGTGATTCAGGTTATGCACTGGAACAGAGGCTTATGACACCCATCAGAAATGCACACACACACCCACTGAAGAAGGATACAATGATGCCCATGATCAAACTAAAAACATCATAGAGCATGTATGTGGCATGCTGCAATCACATTTCCACTGTCAAGATGCATTGGGGTGCCCTGCAGTATTAGCCAGGCAACTACACACAACTCACATAGTCAGTGCTATGTTACATAATATCAACTTGAATAAGACAGCTACAACAAGGACAGCAAAGCTCAGAACCACACATTCCTGGACCACAGACAGGGCAAGCACCTCCAGCACACACAGCTAAGGATTTTGAGTGAGAACATCCAGCTGCAGAGGTAGCCAGCAGATGCAGGTGTGAACAATATGCACTTGCCCTGGCTAAGAGGCAAAGGACAGCACACATACTCATCACCTATGACTCAAAGGTTAGTGCACACACTCAGCCATTAAGAGGCAAATGTTAGCACATACACTCATCAGAGTAGGAATACACATAACAACTTGCTCGCATGCAAATTGTAAAAGTGATGTCATTCGATGCCAACAAACTTTACTTACCTAAGTAATGCCTTATTAAGGATAGCATCAGACAAAGACATCCCCAAAGCACATGACTCATAACAGCACTAATGTTAAGATAAGTACAGAACCTGTATTGCACGAACAAATGTGTAAGAAGATAAACTACCTTCATACTGTCAGTCATAAATGTATTCACTCAAAACCTGTGTGACGTGTCCACCAATGGTATTCTTGGCTTGTAGGAATGATATCTGTAAGATACAGGTATGTATGTATGTATGCAATCCATGCCCATAAGGAAGATTTAGTAAATTGCCCTTACTCTACTAATGTCTTAATCAGGTTTTGCCTCTCCTATAGCTTCTTGATCCCCAGAGCGATCAGTTACTGATACACCACATGGCAGATGAATACTGAGGACACACCATAAATATGTGCATTAGTGATCCTTTCATATGTGTCTGTATATCTGTTTCTATCTTCACCCCTTCTCTCTCACCCTTTGTACTGTTGACTATTCATTAAGCTGATGAATGTAAATGTCATATTATGGCCTTTTCAGTCTGCCATTACTTTTCTGAAGAATAAAACCTGCATCTTCCATTGGCTGAATAGGTCATGACTGAACCTTCAAAGGTGTGATTTTTGACATGTGTAGAGTAGGATTTCTTTGTATGGGTGTAAAGATAATGATCAAGTCTGGGAACTTATTTTTTTATCTTGACAATGGTTTGAATCCAGCATTAGGTGGAACTGCTATTGCTTGCTTTTGTAAGTGTCTTTCTTGTGAATGTGTTGCTTGTGTATCTGTCTAACCCCCTTCTGTATTATCAGTTGTAGTCCTCAGCATTTGCACAAGGTCTGGCAATGAGCAAATGTAGTATGTGATGCTAAATGGCATTTCGGATGTTATGTCAAAATGCCATGAGTGTTTGCCTGACACTGCACTGTACACCCAATTAACTTGTGATTTTCTTGAAGCATGTGTTGCATGTACTAGGTATAAAATACTATTTCAGTATCTGTTACTCATGCAATGTGTCCAAGCAACATATTTATAATAGTCATTCCTAGGTATTCTTAAAGTCTTGATAAAATGTTATTATAATAATCACAGTTTGACTCTCTTTGGAAAATAATCCACATACTGAAGTCAAACCTGCTTCAGCTCTGCTCATTAATGTAGCTCAGTGTCCTTAAATCTTTTGCCACAGAGAAAGCTAGGTTTATAGGAAGATTTTCTCTACTAAGTACTGTCCAGAGTACTGCTGGCTGTGCATCACCACTAAGCCTGTTTGCACTGTAGAAGGCAAACCAAATTTAAGTTTTTCACTGTTTCCTTGAACATTCACACTGTTTGCTTGCAGCGTACTGTTGCACAAATGGGTAAGGCAAGCACTACACTTCATTTTTGAACTGAGCTTTTGAGCTAACATGGAAGGGTATAATACAACATAAGGAGCATTATGTATGCAAAATGTTAAGATAAAACAGATCTGTTGTACATATTACAGTAGTCACAATATTTCCTCTATTGTCAGGGAGCACCAGTTAACACCCTAAACACTATTACTTCAAAGTTCGAGTTCAACACATCAAAGTATAATCACACATTTGCTAGCACTTTGCCAACATTGTGTAAATATGTTTCTCAACATTGTGCTTTATGAAAAGAATTGGAACTGAAATAAATCTTGCTAAAGTATTATATTAATTAATTACATGGAAATTGTATAATGTACTCATGTGACATATAGTGATCTATGTGCTTAACTGAACACTTCATTCTGGATAATGTCACTTACAAATGATATATAACCACATACAGACTTAACACACATATATTATCATTTTTATCCCTCCTGCATTGAAACATTAAGTATTGCTTGGTATTGACAGTCCACTTTGCCCATGCATGAGCACATACCACTGCTAATGTCAGTACCATTAATTAAGGTTTACATACCATAATCATAGCCTGATGATCCATGAATGATTCTTTCTCCAGCCTGTATTTCATATCTGTGTGCATCTCATCTTCACAGGACAGGTAAGAACATTTCACTCTCAGTTCTGCAGTATACATTAATGACAGCATAGCTGAAATAAGTCAGCAGTACGTGTGTATTATTGATCAGAACATTGCACTTACTCTGTCATATCAACAAATGTGAATTTGCACCAAACCTTCAACATCACGATATCTTCTCTGACAAAATCTAAGAGCTTATACTATCTACATTGCATTGTCACCATTTAAAATTCAGACTTCTGTGGCGGTGCTTGTGTTAACTTGTGCACTGTGCCCCCTAGATTGGGTCAGTAGATAGGTATGGTTTTCTAATCTCACATCATTCAACTTGTGTGTGTGTGTGTGTGTGTGTGTGTGTGTGTGTGTGTGTGTGTGTGTGTGTGTGTGTGTGTGTGTGTGTGTGTGCATGTGTGTGCGTGTGTGTGTGTGTGTGTATGGAGTTGTATAAATATGACAATAACTACTGCTGGCCTCAATAATGCAGTAGCCTAGAGTAAATTTTACACTGCAGGGTGAGTCCACATCAGTGTCAGACCCTTTTCCCAGCATCATCTACTCTTCAGCAAAGCACTGATGTCATCCTCTATAAAGTGTGCTCTCACACTATAAAAGTATGACTTCTGTGGTGACACTTGCGTTAAGTCCTCTGTCCTCTAGATTGCTTAGCTAGAAAGGTGGGGGGTTATAATCTCACAACAATCCACTTGTGTGTTTGATGGTGGGGCCAATACATCATTGGAGAATTAATTCAACAGAAGTGCCCATTTGATCCCCACTCATGAGAAACATTTATATGGCTAGATCAATTCCACATCCCCTTTTTACTCTGTCCACAAATGTATATTGTCTGCAACACACTGAAGAGGTCATTTCAATAATGCACTACCACATCACTAAAGTCATACCTTTGCTATGGGATGTGCTTATCATACACTTGTGTGTCGATGGTGTCAATCAAAAGGCAGGGAGTTTGAATACAGAAGTGAGACTGTCCTGATTTTTTGTGAGAGTGTGTGTGTGTGTGTGTGCATGTATGTGTGTGTGTGTGTGTGTGTGTGTGTGTGTGTGTGTGTGTGTGTGTGTGTGTGTGTGTGTGTGTGTTTGTGAATGTAAATAGTTACAGGAGTGCAATGCACCTCTTACTGCTTACATTTAGACGTTCACATAGCTGTAGAAGTAATTTTTTCACAAATATCTCCTTTGCATGACACAGCTGATGTCTTCCTTTCTAAGATGTTGCGTGTCTTACATGTAATCAGAGATCTCCTGTAGTGCATGAGTATAATCCACTGCTGTATAGATTCTGTTAGTCAATAGGTAGAGAGTTTAAATACAGGAATGGCTGTCCTCTGTGTTTCTTCTTCCTACTGTGTGGAATAGGCTGCATATACATTTACAAGGTGTATCTATACAGTGTGCTTATGTTGTGCAACCACTTTTTAGTGAAAACATGAAAGTAATACAGAGTGGTGATGCTATCCATTAAAATATGTAGTGTCACAGTCATCAAATAAATCTGTATTTACACTTGTGTTTGAGCAAACCTTCACAAGCCTGTGATGTGTGCCCTATAACTCAAACACAGACATCATTGCTTACAGTCAGTGCACATGTTATTAACAGTGTTGTCACCCACATGTGCTATGTTCACATGACGATGTTGTTACCTGTTACAAGTAGAATGGTAGTATTGAAGACTGATCCTGCCATTTGAATAGATTGTCACTCTGTCATAGTTGTAGAGAAGCATCTCCTCAGAACTGAGGATATGAAATGATGTAATATATATTGCTGCTTAAGTAAGGCACGTGTTCCAATAAGGGATTATATCCATATTGGACATAATTGTCATTTTACCATCACAGTGACAACAACAGGGGACTACAGGTGTGTTTGGGTACACCTAGTGTGACAACCCCCCACTGGCCAGTAATCAAGGAACCTCAATCCTCACCACTGGCAACAGTGGGGATGTACACTGGGAGGATAACAGGTACACACAGTATTTCCAGATGCAGGTCTCTGCATCAAGTGTAGTTTCCCTTAAGAGCAGACAGAGACCATAGTCAGTCTAGGGATGGTTTCTTGCTCTTTTTCCAGATCTGCAATAAGATTCCCCACTGGCACGGCTATAGAGTTGAGATCTCAGCTGTTTGACAAAGCCAAGGCCGCCAGCACCATCTATGCCCAACCAGTGCTTCGTGTCCCTGCCCAGGTAGCTGACACACACACTCTTTGAGGTTTGATATACACACACACACACACACACACACACACACACACACACACACACACACACACACACATGCACGCACACACACGCACGCACACGCACACTCACACATGCACACACACACACACACACACACACACACACACACACACACACACACACCTGGGAAAGGCTGGTACAGGTTTACTAGCTATGCCCCCTTCTCCCCAGACTATAAGGTAGTTCTCACTGCCACCAGTCACTCTTATCAGCTACTTTTGGGACCCTTAACAAAGAGTGTCCAATCTTACTGTGTAATATTAATATTAATACAAATGGTTGTTTAACAAAGAGCAAGGCTATTAGGAGTGGCCCACACAGTGTTACCAAATAAATTTGCAAGAACTCTCAAACTTAAATATCTCTACACAGATCAGCCATAATGAAAGATTTAAATATGTTTAATAATAAATAATATAAGAACAAGACAATACTGAATATACATTCACAGTGACATCAGAGTTCAAAACCGCAGGAAATATTTAAAATAATATATGAAGAAAACTCAGTCATTAGGGCAAAGTGCCTCTACAATAATGTGTAGTCAATCCAAAGAAAAAAATCCAGTGGCAACACCATAAACAGCGAAGGAGACTATATTAACAAAAAGCAGGTCCAAATAAAAAGTGAGCGCTTTCGCTTTCCTCACAATGCTTCTTCAGACTTAATAAGTACATCTCAAAGAACAACAGTTTAAATACATCCTGACATTTCATTAATTAATTGTTCATCCAATCACATAACAATGTACTTTCAAAACAACCTATGATCATCCCATGTAGATGTTCCTATATGTTATAGCCTATCTACTATTTGTTCAAAGCACATCTATAACTGAGTAAACTCATCTCACACACAATCAATTCAATATTCTTATATTATAAAAAATATAAAATATAAAAAATAAATGTATATAGCACATATATTAATCTTTATAAGAAGTTAAAAAATGTCATCAATATGGATAAAAACATATATCACCAGGAACTTGCTGTAACAACTGGAATGTGTAACCGCATATGTGCAAAAATGTATGGGGAAAAAAAATATATATATATATATATATATATATATATATATATATATATATATATATATATATAAATATATGTGTGTGTGTGTGCAATCAATGACAATACATCTTCATTATATTCACTTAAGTCCAAATAGCAAGTGAGAATATAAAAAAATGTAGAAATGTAGATGATCTACAGATCAAACAAACCATTATAAAGCAGACAAAACTATGTAAAATAAAGTTCTCACTAGATATGCATCACATCCTAATATCAAGTGGATTAAAAGAAGGAAAAATGACAACTAAGTAATCATTAAAATGCATCTCATGTATGCATAGAGTCTACATGGAAAATAGCATTTGTTCTTACATGTAAAAAGCAGAGAATCTATATATAAAAAAACGCAACACAATTTGTTAGAAGTTGAATTCTTATAACATGTCTATATGTATCTGTGCAGCTACAGCAGCAACACAAGATGTATAGAAAACAACAAATCCAAAAGACTCAACTCGTATAGAGTAGTCTTCAGTGCTTTCATATATATGGAGCAGCAATATACATATAAATACAGCAATGTTTGTTTTTACATGTGAAAGACAAGGGGCCAGATTCATGAAGGCTTGCACGGAGTCTAAGAGTAGTGTAAGACTCCATGCAGCCTTCGCGATCCAGGAACAGCCCAAAGTCCGTGTAAGAGACAAGCTAAAACGGCTCTTACACGGAGTGGACGTGGATAAGCTAATCACCTCACTTGCAGCCGAATAGCATGCAAATGAGGATGATTAGCGATCCATGAAGCCCAGAACAGCCAGTGTAAGAGCCGTTTTAGCTGCAGAAATGTACTCAATTGACAACTGAGTAAGTTTCTACAAAAACTGCAATGGAGCCATGTCAGCTCCAAATAAAGGGTGCATATGTGTCAGGCAGCATGCCAATGGCCAAATATGTGGCCATTGGCAAAGTAACCTGATGCAAATATATTAAAAATATAATTTTTTTTTCCGGCGATTGCCGATGTTTAAACCCAGTGCAGCCCCGCGCAAATGGGCTGCACTGTATAAAACATAAAAACGAAGGTTTTAAACCCACAAATGTGGGTTTTATGCAATACATGGAATGTCAATGCAGGGACCAGCAGACCAAAACCAACATGGCCACCATGTAGTGGTTGCTAGGGGGGGAAGCCGAGTCTAAGAGATGTAATTAAGCATTAGAAGGCAATCTGATGCAAATGAGTGTTAGGATACTGAATTCCACTGTCACATAGCAAATTAGCACAGTCTGAGTAGTGTAAGAGTTACAGAAGGGGGAGGAACAGAGTAGGAGATAGGTGACATCACAGGGGGGAATGGTAGAAAGAAATGCAGTTCATTGGAGGTCAGAGTTACATGACAGATGTCAGACAGATATCATGGAAAGAGGTGTGCCACTAAATAAGCATGAGAAAGTCAAGAAATGGAAGGTGTACACTGTTGCCTACACCAAAGTTTCTTGCTGGGTGTGTATGCGCACGTGTGCGCACCATGAAGCGCGAGTAAGGCAGTGTGCACACGTGTAAGGCAGACTGAGCATGTGGGAGCGTGTTGGGAGATGTTTAACACTGTTTGCGTGGGTGTGCATGTCTTTTAATCCGAATAAGCAGATTCTGAACCATGTAAGCATGTGTGCGCGCGTGTAAGCCACTGTGAGCGTGTTTCTGCTGGTTTGCACATGGCTCCTCCCTGAGGAAACAAAGAGGAAAAAGGAAGCAACAGATTTAGTAGGAAGCTAGCAGGTAATACTGCTGGAGCTAGCAGGTGAAAACAATTAGATGCAGGCAATTACACAGGCAGAATAGTAGCCCAGCCCAGCACTTGAAACTCTGCAAACAGCAGTGCAGGATGTTTCTCCCAAGAGACACTGCAAGACAGGAGTTAAGTTATCAGAAGTGAAAACTGAAAAATCTGAACTCAGAGCAGAAATGTTAGGGGCTGCCATAGCTATCATAATGAGACATAGGCGACTTGCTGAGGGTAGTGACAATGCAGATGCTGCCAGACAACCCACAGTGAGGAGACGGAGAAGAGTGTACAGGCCCAAGGTCACCTACCATGGGTTACATGAGCTGGATATAGTAGAGCGCTATAGAGTGGACAGAGACCTCCTGCAGCAAATAGTGGAGCTGTGCAGGCCATGCCTCACACACAGAACCAACAGAGGGGAACCCATCCCAGTGGAAACCAAGGTATGTGTTGGCCTAAGAATACTAGCAACAGGTACCTTCCAGAGACCAACTGGTGATATGATGGGGATATCACAGGCATCAGCCTCCAGGGTACTGCACCAGTTACTGGATGCCATGTCAGCACATGTCGGTGATCATGTATATTTCTCCAATGCCTGTGAGGTATTGACCAGCAATATGCGCCTCTTCCAGCAAATAGCGGAATACCCTGAGGTAGTGGGTGCAATAGACTGCACGCATATACGCATCAAAGCACCAGCCGGTGAGCGGGGTAGGGCATACATCAACCGCAAGGGCTTCCCCTCCATCAACTGCCAGGTCGTGTGTGATGCCCAGGGCATAATAATGAATGTGTGTGCTGGCTGTCCTGGGAGCTACCATGATTCCCACATCTGGCATTTGACGCAGCTGTACCAAACATTTGCCAATGGGGATATCCCGCACGGACGCCTAGTGTGGGATGCAGGTTATGCACTGGAGCCGTGGCTGATGACACCCATCAGAAATGCACACACACCTGAACAGGAACGCCATAATGCGGCACACGCACAAACACGTAATGTAATAAAGCGTGTGTTTGGGCTGCTCAAGTCACGCTTCCAGTGTCTGGACACATCTGGTGGAGCCTTGCAGTACACACCAACTACATGTACCCAAATTGTCATGGTATGTGCTATGCTACATAATATGATCTTGCGAAAACAGCTGCAGCAGGACCAGCATAGGGCCGGGCCAAACAGCCCCCCACCATTGCCAAGGCCATCACAGGCAGAGCGTGACTCAGAGGAGGAACAACCTGAGCCAGTCCCAGTAGGCAGAAGGAGGCGTGCCCAGTATGCCCTGGCCTTGGCAAAGAGGCAACGCATAGCACATACATTGGCTCAGTAGGAACCCTGGGAATGATACCCCTCTCTGACTCACTCATATAGTAACAGGGATGCCTAACATGACACAACCTGCTCTCAAACATGTACAGGGAAGTGTAATATGCACATCCGACAGAGGCAGCCCTGCAGCACCACCTGAGGCATGAATGCTATGTGTTAAGTAATGTAACAACATGTACTATATGCACACCTGAGGACCCTGACTAACATCCTACCCTCACCAAGCATCATGCCACAACATGACAATGAGATGATCAAGTGCAATAATTGACTGAAGTATCGCAGTTAGTCAAAGGGGATCCAATGTGTGCCAGTCTGGGATGACATGCTGAGCATGACATGATGCACCACCTGCTAGGACTGGCATGCACCTATCAGTGCAGGCCGTATGGATACTGGCAAAGGCTGTTGTTACCCACAGTGTGCCCTGAATAGGTAAAGCTCAAAACACAAACCTATCTCCATAGGTATCAGAAGGGATAAGAATAAGATAAGGGATAAGTCAAAACAGCAAGATACATGCAGTCTAAACTCACCCAGTATGGAGAATGTTGATATCTGCGCTGTAACAGAAAACTGAGTCAAGGTTCACAACAGCACCCTAACACTACAAGGTTACACCTCATACTGTGCTGTACAGCCTCAAAACATGTAACAAGCTACAAAAGGAGGGTGACTAGCAAGAATTGTCAAGGATAACCACACCCCCATGTTGGTACCACAACAAAAAGCAGCATGGACTAGTCATGGTCAAGTAACAGTGGCTAAAACTGCCCCCCAGTTTATAGCCTGCTACAGACTACTGTCCCAACACCAGGAACTGCACCTGGCCTATGCTGGAATACATGAATATATCAAGTCCTCCAAACCACATTATATTGGGTGACTGAAAATACCCAGACATAGACTGGGAGCATTATACTAGCTCCAACAGTGTAGGACAAAAGTTCATAGAATCCATAAACCAAAAGGCCCAGGAACAACGTACCACTCCCACAAGAGGGGTAAGCATACTGGATGTGATAATCAGCAACATGGGTACTGGATGGCAAGATGAGAAGTGTATTGCTCACTGGTAAAACCAGACCATAGAGTAATCACACTGGATATACAAATCCTGACCACAGTCCCTGGCCAGAAAACCACAGTGGAAAACATGTGTAAAGCAATATTTGCACTCCTCCAAACTGATGTGGAATCCATTAAAGGTCCTGTGCATGTGCAAAATATGGGCCACACCTCAGAACCTGTAATACAGCCATTCCATGAACACTGCCAGGAATGCTTGGATTATGCAATCCTAAATTAAAACAAGACACAATGCCATACACAGGCATCTGGCATGGTGGACACCAGCCATAACCAAACCATGCAAGAGAATGAGGAAGCTACTACATGATAGAGCAAACATAAACAATGAAGTAATCACTGATCAGTAGTATGGCAATAAAATCTGTCCACACATACAATCCACTAAGGCCAGCCACAACAAGTTGAATCTGTGAATCCTGAGGCAATGTTACACCTGCCCCAAGTACTCAGACAACCCCCAACTCCACCCAAGAAATACAAATATATGTGAGAGATGCAACCATCTTTCCAAACTGGAGGCTGAGCTCCCTCAACTCAGTACTCCCAAAACTAGTCAGGAGGAGAAGGTAACTACACACACCACAAACACAGTCCCACATAGACCTATCACAACTGCAAACCAAACACATAAACACAGAAAAACATTCCTGGAGGCACAAATTACAAACACAGCACACCAACAGAGGCCTCTAAAGCAGACACCCAATCAAACAACCTCCAAACATAGCACATGCAACACATAGTACACAAAGCTGGTGTGCCAAACAGTCAAAGGCCAGAAGGAGAAACAACATGCCTGATACAGTTGTAATAGGTGACTACATAGTCAGACACACTGCTGTCCCGCACACCAGACTGAACAAGGGAAAGGGTACAGTAAGCTGCCTGTAGGCTGCCACAATATGCCACATAACAGAAGTATGCAGGTCACTCCAAAGCAAGTAGAAATATGATGCAGTCATAGTCCATGCTGGTGTGAATGACCTGAGATGTACCTCCCTAGACTACATGAAAAGAGACATAGATGAGCTCTCTGAGTATGTAGACCAGGCCGGTATGACACTCACCGTTTGCAGCATCATACCCTTACCAAGAATAATGCCACAGTACAAACACGGAATGATCAGTCATAGCAAGTGGCACACTTACTGGTGTCATTCCAAGGGGATCCAATGTCTGTCTGCTTGGGATGTCATGCTTGACAAGCCACACAGCTGTTCTTGGGATGGCTTGCACCTGTTACCCCTGGGCATCTGGATATTGGATAAGGCCTTTGCCACCTCCATAGAGCCTTTTGTAGGCAAGGCTGAAAAGACTGACCCACCACCCTAGAAAACATAAGTGGAAAGAAACATAAGGGTAATGCTGACCAATGCCAGATGTGTAAACCCCAATATGCATGCTCCCAAGGCCATCCCCAGTATGGAGAACATCGATGTCTGTGCAGTGACAGAAACCTGCTGCAAGCCTCCTGACAGCACACCAGCACTACCAGGTTATACCACATATCATGTGTCATGGCCCCAAAACCTGGAACAAAACATAAAAGGAGGGTGAGTATCCATATTCAGCACAGACACCCATACATCCAGGTAACTGACAATGCACAAGGTATTGGAGTCCCCCCATGTGCAACTAACTGTAGGCAAGACTGCTGTACAGTCTGTAGCATGCTACAGACCACACTCTCACACACAGGAACCCCACCCAGCCGTCCTGAAGACACTGGACAGTATGAATGTCCCACCAAATACCAAACAAGGTACCACAAATTACCACATAGGTGGTAAACCATTATGTATGGAAGGAGTAACCAGGGACCTAGGGACACAAGTGGACAGTAACCTGTTATGTGACACCCACATTGCCAATGTGGCTAGGAAGACTGTCTACATTTGACACCGTATCAGGAAAGGATTCACATCTACGTCAACAGAGGTCATTGTGCCCCTATACTGTTCTGTTATCACACCCATAATCTAGTACAATGCCTCATATGGGATGTACCTTACCTGACACCTGCAGCAGTTAGAAAGACCTCAAAGGTACCTCACCAAGAGGATAAAGGGTCTCAAATATATGTCATATGCTGCCTTGCTGTAGACACCCCGGCTGAATGCAGTCACATACTGCCTACACAGAGGCATTGCATGCCTGTTGTTGAAGGCCATGCCCAACACAGGAGTAATGGACATGCTCCCCCCAGAAAATTCAAAGCCATTGGAGCTGTGAGAGTGAGAGATGTCAACCTCAACAAATAATGAAATAGGATGTGCTGGTGGGACAGATCCATAATCCAGAGGCTCCCCACACCCTGGACCAGAATCCCACTCCATGTTAGGCAGAGCCCCTCACTGACACTCTTCAACAGGAATCTTGCCAAGTGGATGGATGATTGTAGAGTTACACTGGGGGTCTTCACTGTGTCATGTCCAGACAGAGGCACAGCAAAGCAAATCATAAATGGCCATAATATTCACATAGCAAGGGGAGGCAAAATCCACACACACTCTGGATAGGCTAACAAATGCCCTAGGGTGGACAGCCTAGTATGAACCTATGAACCTATAAAGATACAAATTGTACAGGACACTAAGGATAATACCAAGGCTTTCACAACTGATGGTAGGAACCATGTTGGGAATTCACAGATATGCTCTGAATCACACAAATATCACAAACACACACACATATTGCCAACATACATCCTGACAGGTGCAGTGCAACCCCCCCCCCGAATGCAGAATATCTATCCCAGCAGACTGCTGGCCCCCTGACATTGCAGATGCTGAGGTAACAGCCAGCATCTACAAAGCAAAACACACAGCAGCAATAGTATGAGATGGTGTCCTGGGCTTAGTGCAACATGGACTCCAAGATGAATGGAATGCCAAATCACACTACTGCTCAATGTCAGCCTTACCACAGAATATGTACCCAAAGAGCAGTGTACAACAACAGTGGTCCTTCTCAACAAAGGTGTTGCCTGAATGGATACTGAAAACTATTACCCCAGAATCCTGAGAAGCTCGGTCTGCACAGCTATGGAAAGGATCAGCATGTACCACAGGCATAAAGATATTGGGGACCTACTGACACCGGACCCTACCCAGTGTGGCTTTCTTAAGTGCAGATCCTGCCCCTAAACAGGTTTGACTCAATAGAAACAGTCATTAAGGTCATTGATGAGGGCAATGTGGTCCACACAGCATAGCTGGACCTTGCAAAGGCTTCTATACAATACCCTATGTGTTCATTATAGATAAGCTCACCAGCTTAAATATAAACCCCTATGTCAGTAGAGGGGTTGCAAACCAGACCAAGGACAGAACAGACATGGTCAGATATGCTGCAGCCATGTCAGACTACAAACCAGATATAACTGGCATCCCACAAGGCTTGGTCCTGGGATCTCCCTCGTCTGGTATATATGTCCCGTAGGTACAGGCAAACATGGAAGGACTGTGTCTGAACATGTTTGCAGAGGACTACAAACTGCTCACCACATATGATCCACCAGCTGACACAAGCATCCCACAAAAGGGCCACATAGAAACAGACAACTGGTGCCATAGCCATGTCAGCAAGCTAATTGCAGAAAAGTGTATAGTCAACCCCCGTGGATATACAGTAAGTGCCCACCAATTACCACATAGGTGTTAACCCATTATGTAGTTAACATGTAATGAGAGACCTAGGGACACAAGGTGATAGATATCCTGCATTGGACAAACATGTGCTGTAGTGTTTACAGAAACATACCATATACCCACCTAATCATGAAGGTTGTCAGATCTAGATAAGGGGAGGTCATTGTGGCTCTGCAGTCATCCTTCATCAGCGGTACAATTGACTACAATAGCCCCTGTGGGATGTACCTCAGCAGACACCTCCATCAACCATAAAGTCCCCAACAGTACCTCACCAGGAGTATCAAAGAGCTTGCACAGATGCCATGTGTTGCCTGTGTTGCTGGTATCAATAAACATGCTGCACCTTGTACAATCTGAATGGCAGTGAGCTATGCACATGAGAGACCTGAACCGCAGCACTGACTTACATAGGACAAGCTGTACTGCATGATCCATAACACAGAAGCCACCCCCACCTATGAGTGAACTCCCAGTACAGGCTACCCATAGAGTCACTTATCAATCTTCCTCAATAGGAATCTTGATGAGTGGATGGGAGATGGTAGCTTTATCCTGGGTATCACTGTCATGTCACAGGTAGACAGAGGCACAGTATACTAACCATGACATATGTCATGGCAAACTCCACTTACAATGTGTGTTGAAGGACAAACACACTCTCCAACTAGCATTAGACATGGACTAGGGCACATCACTAGTGTTTGCAAATGTACACCTATGTTGTGGAATACACTACCAATGTTGGACAAGCCTGGTTTAAGTAGTTCATATCTGAACAGAATGCAACATGGTCAGATGTACACAACTGCCCCCTAACCAAGCTGTTGTGCTCACTATTGAAATGTAAAGCAGTGATAGCACTAAAGCCCAGGATACTGTCCACCACAGTCAAAGTACTACCAGTACACTATACAGTACTACAGTGTTAGGTCAGTGTGAAAGGATGTTGACAACTGTATGCAAAGTATCCCATGCAAACACTGCAGGCACAGTATAATCCTGTTGTGTTCACACACAAAGCAGTTGTACAGTAACTACACAACATGACACACAACACACAACTGTAAACGGGTGATATTTGTTTAATTTCACACTCATCCACAAATGTGGTGGGCTGCAGAGTCCAACATATGGAATGCTCACACTGGGCATGCTCACACACTTTGATAAATGAGACATATGTCAGACAACATGCCATGGGAAGGCTGAACTGGGCATGCTCACATCTCAGTTTAGCAGTTGGCCACACATATCTGGTATTTTTACGTGTTATTCCAGGAACCAACCACATTACAGCAGTCTGCCAGTGCACACAGTTAAATGACTACAGAGACATACGTGATATAGTGGATCCCTCCCATATGCAAACATCTTCCACAGATGCACAAGTTGTTCATACAAACAGGGAATGCTATGGCAATAAAGATGTGCAAACAGTCTATCAGCAACAAATAATGTGCATTTGACAATTAAACATATGGGTGTAGAGGTCAACACTAGGCTGTTTGCCTTAGGGAATGACAGCTTAGCCAGAGTGTGCCTGGTGTCTGCCTCCCCACAGGATGCACATTCCCCTTGCTAAACACCGATGATGTCAGCACCCTATAAGTACAGCAGGAGAAAAGAAACTTCCCAGTATTGCGAATAGCGCACTCTGCTAATGCGTCTGTCACAAGTGTCATGACCTAGTTAGGTAGGGGTTTGAATCCTGCAAATGCTCACTGTGTGTGTGTGATTGAGTGGGGTTAGTGTGTGTGTAAGTCTGTGGGAGAGAAAAGACCCTTTTGGCAACTAGGAAAACACACTACAGGATGCACATTCCCCTTTCTAAACATCGATGATGTCAGCACTCTATAAGTATAGCAGGAGAAAGGAAGCCTCCCAGTAATGCGAATAGCACGCTCCACTAATGCGTCCGTCACAAATATGATAACATAGTTAGATAGGGGTTTGAATCCTGCAAATGGCAAGTGTGTGTGTTTGGCTGAGGGGGGGTTAGTGTGTGTGAGGGCAATTTCCTTTTGGCAACTAGGTGAACAGACTACAGGATGCACATTTCCCTTTCTAAACACTGATGATGTCAGCACCCTATAATTACAGCAAGAGAAGAGAAGCATCCCAGTAATGTAAATAGCACGCTCCGCTAATGCGTCTCTCTCAAGTGTCATGATATAATTAGGTAGTGGTTTGAATCCTGCAAGTATGTGTGTTTGGCTGAGGGGGGTAATTGTGTGCGAGGGAAATGTCCCTTTTGGCAACTAGGAGAACAGACTGCAGGATGCACATTTCCCTTTCTAAACACTGATGATGTCAGCACCCTATAAGTACAGCAAGAGAAGGGAAACCTCCCAGTAATGCGAAGAGCACACTCCGCTAATGCGTCCGTCTGGAGTGTCATAACATAGTCAGATAGGGGTTTGAAACCTGAAAGTGTGTGTTTTTGGCTGAGGGGGGTTAGTGTGTGTGAGGACAATGTCCCTTTTGGCAACTAGGTGAACAGACTACAGGATGCACATTCCCCTTTCTAAACACTGTTCAGCTGAAGGCCATGGCTCTGGCACAAGTTGTCTGTTTCTATGATGCCCCTTTGGAAGATGCTTGTGTCAGCTGGAGAGTCGATTATGGTTGCCAGTTCGCAGTCATCTGCATATTTGGTCAGCCACAGTCCGTCTGTGTTGGCCTGTACCTCCAATAAATATATACCAAACAAGAGATGTCTCAGGACTGAGCCTTGTGGGACACAACTTATAACTGGTTTGGAGTCTGGCATGGCTCCAGCAATTCTAACCATGTGAGTTCTGTCCTTGAGCCACTGTGCAATCCATCTAGTGACATAGGAGCTTATATTTAAGTTGGTGAGCTTCTCTAGAATGCCCAAGTGGGGTATTGTTGTGAAGGCTTTTGCGAGGTCCAGGTAGGCTGTGTGAACCACCTTCCCCTCGTCAATGGCCTTGGTGACTGTTTCAAAGAAATCAACCAGGTTAAACCTGGTAGTGCTGGTGTGCTGTCAGTAGCCCTGAACCAGGCATCTGTTACTGCACAGATATCGATGTTCTCCATGCCAAGGAGTGTTTTGGGTGCATGCATCTGGAGGTTTAGACTTCTGGCGCTGAGTAGCACTACTCTTAGTTTCTTATCCCTTGTGATACCTATGAAGGTGGGTTTGTCATTTGAGCCTTGCCTAACATAGGCACTATGGGGGTAGCAAGAGCCTTTGCCAATATCTGAAAGCCCAGGGGTGACAGGTGCAGGCCATCCCTACTGAAGCAGGTAGTTCAAAAGAAGATGAATATGTGAAGGTGTAGTGCCTGTGATTAGTTAGCAGTAGCATATATGACTGCTCACGTGGACACATGCCAGGTAAGTCATATGCACTGTGTCACAGGCAATGTACATTTGAACAGGACAAACAGTGACATCCTGTCAAGTGGGACATGGACATACATATAGTAAGCTATGCAGATGGAACTAGGAGTCCACGGATGCTCTATAACCATGCATTGCAGGTGTGATCAGTATTCCAGGGTAATTGCAAGCAAACATGCATGCAAACAAAGCTACAGTAAACAGGGATGCATGTAGTCCATTGTACAACAAACAAGCTGTACCAGTTCCAGTAGGTAACACTGCAAATATGCAGGCACTATGCACATGTACATGGAAATACACGGGTCAGATGGCTAGGGTCCAGTCTCAGTGCACACAAGTGTACAGACCATGTACTGTCAGGATGTACAATAACTGGATGGAAACCCACGTGCTCATACCTGCAGTAATACACATGTCAAATAACAGACACTGAGCCTTCACTCAGTGGTTCCATACTTAGTAGGATGTATGCTACCTGGCCTGCCACCACAGTATCCCTGACATATATGGGGACTCTCCCTCCTGTGACAGTTAGTTTTGTGTGTTGGGGCTGTCTAGCATGGTATTAGATGTGAGCATGCAGTGCTAGGGTGCTCCTGTGTGTCCTGTACCAGTCGTGTAGTACTGCACACATATCAACATCCTCAAACATCTGCATTGCAGAGTCCAGTGTGGGCAACATGCCACTTGCAATTTACATGTCCATCATTGCGTATTACTACATTCATTACCTTATCCCCTGTGCTATCTATGTATGTAGCCTTCTGTTGACATCATTACCACCAGTATGCCAACATGTGCAGATGATACACTATGGTACTTACCATGGGTGTAGACAACAGGACATGACAATCACACACTTACTGCATCAGGCATGCTGTAATATACCCACAATTAATTCAGCACACAGTACTGTTAACAACATGATACTATTAATACACATCTATGTGGTCACCCTGTGCATCAGCAACATGTTAACCTGTACCTGCACAGTTGTTACAGATTGCAGGAGGTGGCACAGTTTCATCATATGCACAGGGTGTGAACTTGGTATGCCTGAGTCAGCCACCGATACCACCAATTGACATGTATGTGTATGTGTGTTGGTGAGGGACAGCAGTAGAAGGTGGGGCAATGTTGATGCAGTGTGTGCATGTATGCGGTAGCCCTAGGTGTTGTCAATTCGCATGTGTGTATGGATGCACACAGTTCCACCTCATGGCTGCCATATACTGGTGTTTGTGGACAGCCACAGACTGTACCTGCCAGGTCATACAGATCAGTGTCTCTGGCCACGGACATGGTACCTTTGCCTTGCAGGGGTGCTACAGACCGTATCCAGTACCAACCCAGACTGGGTACTGTCATCAGAAGCAGGTGTTCATTGACTGGACACAGATCCCTGTCGGGCCCAGCCAGAGCCACGTGCACATGGTCTCCTGGGGCGGTCTGATGACAGCACAGACCCAGCATTGCTGGGGCTGCTGCTGGCACTATGGGGGCGGCCTCGACCCTGTTGTCGTCCACGACGACTGCCAGCTGCTGCTGTTGCTGGCATACGGCCATGTCGACGCCTCAACCGCCCACCATTGCCCTGGCTCATGGACATGTAGTTGTGGAACCGGTCTAATATGTCCCCACAACGTCTGTCTATGACATCGGTGAAATCACGGATGGAAGCCGCAATGTCACGCATACTGTCAGTCATGGCTGTGCGACATGCTGTCAGCTCCCTCAGACCCTGTCTGATGTACCATTCCATACATGACTGTGCCTGCATGACAGCCTGAAACATAGCTGAGGTTGTAAGACCTCTGTGGGCATGTCTGACACGGGCAGTACACCCATGGATGCTCCCACGATAACCCCTGGACATCTGTCTGTGTGGTACCATCTCTGGGCCATGCCCATGGCTGCTGTGTGGGGAGGCATGTGCCACAGATACCACATTACCCTGGTCAATGCCCACTGTATGCTGTCCATCACCTAGGGACATTGGTGACAAAGGGTGTATTGGCAGGATAACTGTGCACATTGATGGGGTCGACAGCTGTGTACTGTCAATCGGCTGACTAATGGCGGACCCTGGCATACTTTCCTGTGCCATTACACAGATGTCATCATTATCAGTACCCACGGCACCTGATTCAGGTTCCCTGCTACAGGACACCAGAGCAGCAACAGAACCTGTGGGAGGGAAAGAGGACACACAGTTTACAATGTCTACACATTACCAGTGATGCACACATGAACACATGCACACATGCACACATGCACAGGTGCACACATGCACACATGCACAGGTGCACACTTGCACACATGCACAGGTGTACACATGCACACATGCACACGTGCACACATGCACACATGCACACATGCACAGGTGCACACATGCACAGGTGCACACATGCACACATGCACAGGTGCACAGGTGCACACATGCACACATGCACACATGCACACATGCACACGTGCACAGTGCACACGTGCACACATGCACACATGCACAGGTGCACAGGTGCACACATGCACAGGTGCACACATGCACACATGCACACATGCACACAGTTTTACACAATTGTACAGTACTCAGTATGCATGATATCAACACACAGACACAGATACACCTACATGCATACAAAGAGCACTACTAAGTGAGCCAAATAGTACTATTACTATCAACACTATTACAGGAATTGTTAATACACACTCACCAGCATGGATAGGCTGCATTGCTGTTATACCAGAGGGTCCTGCAGACATGAAGAAACTAATGTCAGTGGGCACAACTGTGCCATTGTTACTGAGTATGATACAGGTCAGTAGTACAACAGTCGCCTTTCACAGGTCAGCTGCTAATATTGAGGATATCACACTTGCACATTAAATACTATGGTGACAGCTACAAACCAAGGACACACCTCACGCATGCATTAACTACCAGTGTACACAACAGTCAACTATACATATGGCATATTACCTGCACGTTCACTGTCTTGCTGCTGCGTGGCTCCAGCCTCCATCATAATGCATGTCTGCTGCTGTTGTTGTTGCTGGCGTACTGGAGCCACTACACTCATGAGTAGTCCCTTCAGTCTGGTGAGTGGGGGATGTGTAGCCACCCCACCACCTGTGGTGACCTGTTGCCTGTGGATATCCGACGCACGCTGATGGACATGTCTGATTAAATCACTGCAGTGATGTCGTACCTGCTCATATGTCCTATTATGTGTGCCTATGTCATTTACCCGACAGACAAGGTCTTGCCAGAGTGCAGCCCTCTCCTGCTGATTCTGGCTGGTGCGGGAAAAGAGTATTGCATAATCCCGCACCAGGCTCTGGTGTATCTCCTCATCCTCAGCTGTGGAGTAGGTGGGATTCCGTGGGTGGGCCATGTACCCGAGAAAGAAAATAACCTGATATCAGCAATATATGTCAGCAGAATTTGGCACACATACTACACATGCTACTCGACTGTTATGATACAACATATCTCACATATGTAGCATCTGTCTGTCTATTGGTGGATACACATGTAAATGGCCAGGTATCAGTGCTCAGCCAGCAACTGTGCAACAGTACCTGGCACACTCCATACGACATACTACCAAACCCCAGCAGTCAGAACACTGATTCAGGTCAAGAGCACCTCCTCACTCTGGGGGCTTGTATCTAGGTACTGTATGGCCTACATCATCAACTACTGTGAGCTGACCACTCACTGATTGCCCTGGATATACATATCCCACCTCCACCACCAGCACAAATGACTATAGTGCATAACATTACAGATGCAAACTTTACACTTTGTAACAGTGACATGGTATCCTTTCAGCCTACTGGGCCAGTGGCAGATACAACCCACAATGCTGACCCCTACACAATTGCTTTCTACAGACATCTCTGAGAACGCATGGATCATGCAATCCCATATATGACCAAGACACTCTCCACAAAGGGGCAGCATCCTCTCTGGTGGACCGCAGCCATAGACAGATTGTATTACAGAAGATGGAAGCTACTGTAAGACAGAGCATAATTCCATAAAGGGAGGGCATGTCTGAGCAGCACTAGTAAGGATCTATTTTCCATCATACAAACATCCATGGGCGACTTTGAGAGGGAAATCAAGAGGGACACTACAGATAACCAGAAGGCCTTCTTCAGTTATGTTAGCAACCTGGTCAGGATCCATCCTCTATGCCCATAGTTAGTACACAACAACACATATTTCACTGACACCACAGATATTGACAACATTGTGGCAGACAGGTTCAGTGCAGGTGTCACCCTGCCCTCTCCCCTAAAATAAGACATAGTTATCCCAGCTGACTGTAACCTCCCTGTCATCACAGATGTCCAGGTGAAAGCCACCCTCAGGACAGCAGAATACACAGCATGAATGGGACCTGATGGTATCCCCAGTTGCATGCTACATAAACTCTGACAGGAGCTAAACACACATATAGAAGTGCTATGTAACACTAGCCTGACTACAGGATATGTACCTGTACACTGCCGCACAGCAGCAGTGGTTCCACTCCACGAAGGAGGCACCTCAACATACCAATACAATACAACACAATACATTACATTACAATACAATACTATACAATATGCTATTGCCCCTGGGACTACAGCAGCGTACTGTTCTGCTACCCTGACCATTGTGACACATGTGGTGTGATGGTACCTGCTGCTGTCACACAGTTACACAGGGTGACTCATATGGCATATTACCTATCTGACTAACATTCAGCAGGGGTATGTGTGACATGTACTCATGGAGTGTCTTGCTTTTTACACTGTGTGGTTTATTGCAGGGTATGTCTTATCTGTGGGTAGGAACTTTTACCTCCAAATGTGCACTCTATTGCAGTGGCACGGACGACACACAGCAGACATTTAGGTTGTGGATGGTGTGAGGTGTTACTATGGTTGTTGGACATCTGTCATGGGTGTGACTTACATATGTAAATCCGGGAGTGGTAACCTCTATGTGGGTAGTATATGTGTACTCTGTGGTGTTGTCAGTCACTGTGCATTGGTAATGTGTTTGAGTGCATTGTCACAGTGTTGTACATGTCACTGTGTACTTCTCCATATCTGTAGCTGTCATGTGAGGTCCATACCATGGCATCCATTATGTGGTGTGGAGGGGTACACCGACCTACATGTCCATAGCTGACACACCATGTCCGCTGACACATACCATGTGCAGGTATTCCAGGGATAGTGTGCCACTGTGAATATCATTGGGGCCACTATTGTACATGTTTATGACCCAGTTCACCCCTGACACATGCAGTGGTGGGCAGCCAATCACATATCTGGTGGTTACTGGTGTAGGTAATTTGGAATGTGGTATGGTACTCCGGTTTTGACACTGGTGTTCACTCCATGCCTTTGTCACCAGGCACCTGTTGCAATACATCTGTACACATGTGCCTCACTCAGAATTTATATACATCTCTCTCTCTCTCTATATATATATATATATATATATATATATATATATATATATATATATATATATATATATATGTATATATATATATATATATATATATATATATATATATATATATGTCTGTATACATATACGCATATATATATTGATGTACATATATTGCTATAGATGTGGAGAGGGGGGGCACAGAGGGGGGTGTGAGTGACAGAGGGGGTGGGACAGGCTGTGTTGAAGGTCGTCATATACAGTCATACCTGTAGGTAGTCAGATCAGTCTGTCTATGTATATGTATCTACATATATCTATATCTGTATGTGTGCATTACATAGATATGTTTGTACAATATTCTATCTACATCTGTCTATGTATTCCTACATCTCCCTCTCTATGTATGTATACATATATGCATATCATATATATATATATATATATATATATATATATATATATATATATATATACACATACATATGTTGACATACATACGTATCCATATGTTAGACAGGTATATCAACATGTTTGTCTACCATACTGTATACACACACTAACATACTGCTAAACATACATAACTGTGAAACCTACTTTGTACATGGCACTACAACCTACAATCAACCAACATTGATATGTGCACATAGATGCTCTCACATACAAATGTATGTACAGCCTTCACTGATAGTTGCTGTATGTCCCCTGCCCTTTACACATCTTCATATACATATGGATACAGACCAATGACCCATATGGAGGGTTCACAGTATGTAGACCTTTATAGTATTACTTTACATTACCTGTGTTTGTCACAGCTGCTTGTATTGCCATCTGGTTCTCTGTCCTGCTGCTCCACTTCCCAGTTGTCAGCTTTCAGGTAGCTGTTGCTGAACAATTTGTTTGTGTCTACTTAATTGCAATTTTCTCTGTCTCTGTCTCTCTCTCTCTCTCTCTCTCTGTCTCTCACGTCCTTCTCAGGGTGCAATGAAAGTATTGCATGTGTGGACTGGGAGTACAGCATACTTTTGTAGGTATCTGCATATGCCCATGTGATGGCCTCTGCACCAATTGTTAGCCAGCATTTGCTAATTGCATGCAGCCAGTTGTGTACTGATTGCAGTTCTCACTGTGTTTTCAGAACAGTGCTATAAAAAGGTATGTGAGATAGGCGTAGCCCTTTCAGATTTTAAGGGCAGGGACCATGCTGTTATGCTGTGGACAATGTTCTGTGAGTGTAAAGGTTGGTATCTCTCTCATATTTCCAGGTGTGTTGTAGATTAACAATCCTCCATTCATTTCTCCAGTTTCCTGTACTAACTGTGTATGTACACTGACACCTACAGCTACTACTACTGTTAATGTGTGTGTGTGTGCTTTCCTTTCACTTTTGCTTGCACTTTGTTGCTAAGGCTTCAATAGTTGCCCTTTACAGTCACTACTTGTGTGCCTGCTAGGTGTCCTGACTGTAGTGTGCTGCTGTAGCTTTCCTATTTTTCATGTACATTCACACCTTGGAATGCTTGCTATATCTGCTAGGGTGTTACAGCATGCAGTGTGGTCTGGCCATGGTGTGGGCCTTGACATCTATTAGGGTATTTGAGTATGCTGCTGAGCAGGCCCTAGAGACTTTCAGGTTCATCTGTTATGTGCTTCATGGAATGGTACATATCAGTGGGGTACACCCATTAAAATGTCTGGTATGCTGCAGTTGTGACTGTGGGTTAGCATGAGCATATGTATTACTACACTTTTTCTGCCATGCAAGTGATGAATACTTTCAGGACTCCATAGTTACCATTGCATGTGTTACACCCTTTGCCTACTGTTTGTACATTTCACATGGGGTCTGTGGGGCATCCCTGTAAGTCATTCACTGTTGCTATGTCTAGGCTCTTAACTATTCAAATATGGTGGTGTCAGACCCGTCATGTGTACAGATATTTGCAGGTTGTCCACATTTCTGCCTCATATTTTGGTCAATATCTCATGCACACCTTTTTCTGGCAAATCACTCTGGGCTCAAGTCAGAATATGGTGATAAACATTCAAGTTTCAGACTGCATACCCTTCCAAACATCCCACAAAGTGCAGACCCTGTTACTCTCTGAACTGTCTGTGTTTGTTGTAACATTATTTGTAATGTGTCCCTGGTTTTGGGCCTTTGCTCCACATATTTTATTACTTGGTCCAGATGTGTTCCTGTAAGAGGTTGTGGGGTATGGGCAGTGCTTATTCTGCTGTGAGTATGTGTGTGGCTTGCAAGGTGCTATAGTGACATTATTACCTACTAGCTTCCAACTAGCATGGCTGTTTCTGTTCACACACTACTATTATGGAAATCCACTAGGTTTGATAGTAATTCTAAATGGCATGCTTTGTGTACTACACATCTATATTCCCTTTACATTCATTCCTACTATTACATGATATATTTATTTTAGCACAATGTTCTTGTATAAGAGTCATGGCTTAGTGGTAAGTCATGCAGACTACTGTTTCCAAGGTCCTGGGTTCGGGACTCACAGTGGGATTTTATTTTGCTTTTGAACTGAGTACAGGACCTGTCAAAGTGACTAAGGCACTTTTAAGCAGTTGTAACTGGGTTAGCGCTGGTTTGCGCGGAGCTCACGCATGCGCACTGGCGGTTAGCTCCGTGCACACCCGCTTACAACCGCTTAAACGTGCTTACTCTTGCGCACACCCGCGCTATTTTCTTTGAAAGAAAAGAAAATGGGGAGACAGGAAAGTGGTGAAAAAGGGGTCACAAAGTGGGTAAGACAGTAAGGAAACAAGCTTGGGATGTGCAGGAGGGATGTAGGTAAGGCCCATAGCTGCCCATTTCTTCATCAGCAACAGCTGTGCATATGTATGTAATTTGGTGTGACATTTGAAACCTTCCACCCCTGAGAGAGGTGTCAGGACAACAATAATACTTGTTGTACAGCCAATTGTAATTGATAGGTTCCATGTCCAGCAGACATGTGTGTGGAATGGGCAGCTATGTATGGGGCATAATTTTTTGTGGGTACAGAGTGCCCTTTTTTTTTTTTTTCAGGTGAGAGTGGTATGTCAGGTGAAGGAAGTCGGTACAGCTGGGGAGGTAGGTTGGGTAGGTAAACAGACAAGACAAACAAGACGCATACAGGGGTGGTGTATGACATGTGGGGGGTTACGCAATTGACGGGGATGGAGGTTTGGATATCCAGAGCCCATGAGCCCAGAGATGGCAACAGTGGAACTGATATCTCCACCCATAGGCAGTTGCCACTGTTCCTTCACTGCCCAGGAAGGGGCTGTGCTGGGGGTTGTGTAGGCGGGGCAACAGGTATGCCCGTTAGTTGTGCCACCCGTGCTTCGAGCTGGCGTAGGGGCTCGAGAACAGAGTCCCGAATCTCCTTACACACCACAGTCCGGACATTACGGAGGGTGAGTGGTGGTTCTCCTCCGGCCACACTTGCATAGGGGGGGACGAGCCCCATCCCCTGCAGCGCTTCCACCCACAGGTAGCACAGGGCCACCGGAGGAGGGTCCGGACTCGGCACTAGTGCCAGGTGCACTCGCCAGCTGAGGTGGGAGAGGTGGGTCTGCTGGAACCCGCCTTCCCTGTCGTCCTATGTTTTGCATTATGTTGTGACAGTTTGGGTTAGTGACATATAATACCATTCACAATTAGTTGTAACAGCATGCATTAGTATTCCCATTAACCAAACACCCAGATATTCACACCATTGAACAGCGTGCATAACACATGCATAATTTGAACAGAAATACACAGTCCAACAACATGCAGGGTTAATTGATGGCAACAGGCCATCAGGTGTGGATGTATGAACAGGGCAGACGCATCAACAGACATGCAAATATATATGACCCAACAGGACAAACATCCAGGGGTGTTAATTGTGATTGTACATACCATTTTCACGTGGAATGGGTTATATGTGGTTATAGGGTGGGGTAAAGAAAGTAATATTAACACCTTCGAATAACAATACATATGCTGTACATTTCTAATAGCTATAGTTATATACACACTACTGTTCTAACTACAGTTTCCTATATGATAACTATTTCAACTTGGTGATAGGACTGTTACTGCAACATCAGTATACATTTTATGGTTCTTCATACACATTCATATCTAGCTTTGTTCAGCTACATCATTCTGCTACATTTGCTTTATATAGCTGTAGACAAGTGTGGATGTTTGGTATATCAGACAATCATCCTATCTGCATATTGCAGACTGAGAGCAACATATCCAGATTTTGGGATACACATTCCAGATGCAGCAACACTTTGAACAGATTTTGCTGTTTGGTTTTGAATCTCATGTGCATTTCATTCTGTCTTGACTGCAGTATACTTTATTCAGGGGTTATTACTACTGTATTGCTGGATTCATGACACTTTCTCACACTCTCTCACTTGCTTTCATTTTGCTATTCAGGATGGTACTTCTAGGCTTTATTGACATGTTTTACCAGTAGTTATTACAATCCTTTCTAGCAGTCTCACTTCTGTCATGTTTCAGTATTTCCACAGGGATATATTTCACACATGTGATTTCATCATCTTCTGCAGCTATACTTTTCAGCCTGCTGCAGGTTGTGTACTATTTTCTTACAGGTAGGGCATTTTTATTTCAGAATATATGTCAGACAGTTTCATTTTTGGTTAAACTTACAGGCTGAAACACACTTTTGTAATCAAGCAATACTTGCATACACTTTCACACTGTTACTTGCAGATTTTATTCCTTACTGACTACACTGCACTCTTTTGCTGACTGTCATACTTTTATATTTCTTTACAGTTACTGGTAGTGGATTACTGACCTGCCTGGTGGCGCAACCGCACCAGCCTATCGCCATAGGCTCTGCGGTTCGCAGAATGGACACCTGCAGCTGTAATATAAATTAAGTAATATTGGAATACACATCTCCATAATATCAGCTAGTTTAATTTCTTACATACATAATTAAATGTTACTTACTCAGTAGTGGGGCGTTGGGTGTTTGCCGGGCCTCCTGGATCCAAAGGTTCAGTTGGTCCTGATTGCGTCTCTTCAGGTCCGCATGGTGGTGACGGACCTGCTCACCAGTCCTTGGAATCCCTGTGGCACTGGTGAGATCATGAGCCAACCGGTCCCACGCCTCGGCCCTGTATGCCCCCCAGAGGACCTGGCCCTGCATGAGTTGGGCCTCATGATTATGGACTAGGAGCCAGACCATGTACCTGGACTCCTCAACACCCCACCTCTGTGCTCGAAAGCGACTACCCTCTCCTACTCCTGTCATTCTGCCTGCAGGTCAGTTCTTCAATCGTTTATGCTGTGTATTCCTGCCTATGGGGCTTATATAGTCCGTTTTTCCCGCACATATCTGTGATTGGCCATTTTGGAATTGTATCAACTTCAGTAAACCTGCATTGTCATGCTCCAGTTTGTATTCATTCCTATATATTAGCTATTATTGCATTTCTAGGTACTGCTGTCGTGGCTTAGTGGTTTGGTACCTTGACTATGGTGTATAGTATCCTGGGTTCGAACCTGGCCACTGCTTTTTATTTTTCATGACTGTCTAGACATGCTGAGGGGTGTGTCTGTGTAAAGGCAGTTTTGATACGGCTTGCTCAACGTTGCCCGTCGGTTAGCTTGTTTGCGCAGTGCGCAGCTCCGCGCAAACAGGGTATGCTGCTTTAAGCCTTATTTGGCTATCGGCACGCATATTACGCTCAGCTCAGTTATGGGCACATAGATTTTGCATGTTAGACCACTGCTCAGCTATGGGCACTCATTTTGCACCAGTTAAACCACTGCTCATCTACGGGCACATGCACTCACTCTGTTAAACTGTAGCTCAGCTATGAGCACATCTGGCATTTTTTCTTCTTTTGTTACCTCGCATGTCTTCAATATAAATGGGCTATTTCATTACATTTTACATAAATTGTGGTTTTATGTGTACATATTTGTCAGGGACTTGTTTCCTGCTTATTTTGAAAAAAAAAAATTGGTGTTGTGGGGGCTCGAACCATGAATGCCTGCTCTTCAGCCAACATCTCTACCGCTACGCTATTGCTTCCTGGCTTATTTTGCATATTTAGTTCTTATATGCTTTCCCACTGACTGGTAACTGTAGCGGCGCTCACGGGCACGCCAGCCAAGCAGCGCACTCACGGTTAAACATCTTTACAATTTAAAAAATATATATAACATGTTAATTTATATATATTTTATGTTCATAGTCTGTGGGGGCATGTGTTGTGTTGTGTTTATTCACATTTCCGTGGACTCTGTTGTGGGTGTTTACTTTGGACACTTTTGCACTTCTGGGGGCGTGTCCGCTTGCAGGGCTCAGCCTACGGACACGCTCCCTACTGTCTTACACGGACCGTGTTAGACTTTGGTGTGATTTAGCATGCTCTCATGAATATGCAAAGCATGCTGACATCACTCTGTTTAACTGCAGCCTCCGTGTAAGAGTTATAACTCTTACACGGAGGCTTTGTGAATCCTGGGGAAGGAGTCTTATGTATGCACAGCAACATATTTATTAAAAGCTGAACTTTTGTAACATGTCTATGTGTATTTATACATCTATAGCAGCAACACGAATGAAAAATACAAAGGATTAAACTCATATAGAGTGATTTCTCATGCTTTCGTATGTATGGAGCAGCAATGTATATATAAAAATACAACAGCAACACAAAATGTGAAAACAGCCAATATTCATAAATTAAACTCATCTAAAATGTATATATAGCAGCAATATATATCTATAAATATAGCAGCAACATGGACTACAAAAACACAACTATTAAAAAGTGTATATTAAAAAAATATATTAAAAAATATATATAACTCATCTAAAGTGCTTTTACGTACATGTATATAGCAGCAATATATTTAATGTGTAAATGGTCTACCTATTAAGAATGGTTTCAAAGAAACATTTTCATTTAGCCCATGGCCTTGATGTGCTTGAAACTTCAGGATCCATTCATTTTCTTCTTTCTCTGTGTGATTCCTAATGTTCCCTAATCTAGTATTGTTTGATATAAGCTCTAGCACTAGAAAGACACATTTATGTGTCAGGTCATGATTTATGCTGTGCTTAGCTAATGCATTGCATTTGTCTTCTCTGTGGATGGCATATAAATGTTCCCTAACTCTTTCACGTATCGTTCTGTTTGTGTTTCCTATATAAAATGAATTGCATTTCTGACATTGGGCTAAATATACCAGGTCACGTGATTTGCAATCTGCATAATATTGGAAAGTGTAGACATTACCTGGGTCAGGATGTTTAAACACATTTATATTTGCCATAAATGAACACTGATTACAATTTCTGAAGGTGAATGTACCTTTGCTATCAGATTGTAACATGTGTGTCTTGTTTTTATCGTAGCATAGCATCCTTTTTAAAGACTTGGTATTCTTGTATGAATATCTAGGTTGAGTGCCTACTATCCCTAGGATTGTTTCATCCACTGTGAGTATGTTCCAGTGTTTCTTCACTATATCTCTAATCTTGTTATTATTGCTAGTATAAGGAATAGAAAGTCTACTGAATTGTGTGGAAGTATTCCTTCTTCCTTGCTCATAATTCCTATCTTTGGTAAAGAAGGGTTTGCCACTCCCTTGTATTTCTACAGCCACATCAGATAGTAGCACATTGCATTCTTCAGTTTTATAACCTCTTTCCTTGAAATCATTCCTCAGAGTATCCAGTGTTTCATTAAAAGTAGTATCCTGGCTAGTTAGTATGGAGGCTCTTGAGCCTGACTTTTCACTATATGTTGATAACTATGTGGTGGATGCATGCTGCTATGGTGTAGGAGGGTATTTTTCCTACAATCATTCCTGTACATTTCAGTTTGTATGCCATTCAAATCTTTGCTTACTAATACATCTAAAAATTCCAACTTGCCTGTAGACCAATTGACAGGGAATGATAAAAAGTTTGTAGTGCCATTGATGTATTCCATAAACTCTTGTAATGCATCTATATTGCCTTCCCGTACAAGAAAAACGTCATCTACAAAATGTTTGTAATATTTAATATTGTCTTTGAATAGTAAATTGTTTATCACATGTGTGTATTCCCAGAATGCCATTGCAATATTGGCATATGAATTGATGCAGGGTGTACCCATTGCCACTCCATTAACTTGCAAATAATACTTCTCACTGTATGTGAACACATTCCTATTCAAAATTATTTCTATGAGCATCATTACTCTCATGACTAATTGCCTCGCCATCCCTTTTCTATCAAAAATAGCCTTACATATTCCATACCTATATTGTTAGGAATAACTGTGAACAACGATGCCACATCTAACATTACTAAAACACAATTAGAAATGTTATTCCCTGTGAAAACATAATTAGAAAAAGTTTCCAGGAACTGTTGGGTATCCCTAATGATAGTATCTGTTTGTTCTACTATAGGTCTCAACTGTTTCTGAATGTATATTGACATAGTTTCAGTAAGCCAGCCTTTGCTTGATACTATTGGTCTCATTGGTGGATTATGTTCATCATTGTGTATCTTAGGTAGTCCTCTAAAGGTGGGGACTGTCAGTGTCTCCATCAAGAAATACTCATATAAATCATTGTCTGTTATACTTGTCATAAGCAAATCATAGAGCTTACTATGTACTTCTCTAATTATTTTATTTAATTGATAATTAGTCAGGCACTGGTAAGTTTCTGTATCATCCAACATTCTATTCATTTTCATATAGTAGTGCTCTCTGTCTAGGACTACAATGGCTCCACCTTTGTCAGCTGGCCTAATTATTATGTCATTATTTCTCTGAAGGTCATTCAAAGCTTTCATTTCTTTACTATTCATGTTATAAAATTCATTTCTAACATCATTTCTATTAACTTCAAAAACCTCTAATAGTTCCTTTTCACAGCTTCCAGTAATGGGTTGATAGGGGGTATGAATGTAGATGATTTTCTAAAATTCATAATTGTTGCATTCTCTCTATCACCATACATTAATTTGCAGCCAACATTTTTATTAAACAGTTTTATGTCTATTATTAAATCAGTCACATTAACTTTCCTGGCTGGAATAAAAGACAGTCCCTTATTTAAAAGGGATATCTGTGAACTATTTAACACATATTTAGAAATATTAAAAGTCAAGTCTGACTTACAGGTCTCAGAACTTTCTTCTGAAACTCTAAACATTCCTCTGAGGATTTGCACTTCCTCATTCTGTGTGTTGGAGTCCATGCTGGCTTCTGCATCACTCAAATAGGCAGGGAAAAGGATGAATAGCAGGTTCTGCTGCCGATGTAGAGGCGTACACTTCATGTTGCTTGTCCTTCTTTCTAACGCCTGTATTTGAGGAAAAACTGAAGATTTGGGCCAATTTTGTAGTTGCTTGCTATTTTAAAACATTACTGTTGCTATTCCATGTCACAGAAACTACTTTCAGCATTTCCAGACTCTCTTCTGAGTTTACATCAAGATTTACTGTGGTAATAGGCATCGCTAAGGCCTGCATCGCTTCCGATTGGTCAAATGTGGCTGGGCATGCATGTTCCTCATTCCTCATTGTCTCTCTGGGCCAGGAGAACACATTGCTCCTGTGAAAGTCTTTTACATCTCACTCTAGTTTCTTCTTTTTTCCTTGCAGTAGTTTATTTTCCAAGAAAGTGAGATTTGTCCCTAGTTATCTACCGAAATCTGTAACTTCTTGATGAGATAAAAGGCTAAGCAATTCAATCCTTATCTCAGTCATTTCAGCAGTAAGATTCAGTTCAATCAAGGTATATTGTTCAATTAGCAACCTTATATATCCAAAACTGGTGTCAAGGTTTAACTTCTGCCACTTGGCTAACAGACTGGGATATATTGTACCAAAAGTGGGCATTTTTAGGACACGTAGCCCCCTTGCCACTGAATATTCTTTAACTTAATAAGCTTATTCTCAAGTTTCCTTTTTGTCTGTATAACTGCAATATTCATCTCCTGGTTAACAGTACCTTATCCACTATTACATAAATCAGGTCTAGTAAACTGAAGCAGAGGATTACTCTCTGCTCTAAATAAACATTGAAAAGCATTTTCTTCTTTACCATTGATATCAGTAGGACCCATAGCCCTTGGATTGTATGTTAATTCAATTTTAGTTCCTTTTGCCATGTCCCTTCAGACTATGAGTACACAAACAGTAGAAAGTATATGAAGAAAACTCAGTCCTCAGGGCAAAGTGCCTCTACAATAATGTGTAGTCAATCCAAAGAAAAAATCCAGAGGCGACACCATAAACAGCAAAGGAGACTTTATTAACAAAAAGCATTCCTTAATGCTTCAAAGGTAGCAATTAGTTGACTCAAAGGACAATACAGAAAGCTTCCTGTTACAGACTCTGTGTCTCTAGCTGCATTGAAAACTTTATGGTGTAGCCTGTAAAGTAATTTAATTTCAGATACCTTTTTCTAAAGTTTGCTGGACTGAGGTTAACCCTCCAGTTTCCTCTGTTAAGCATATACATTTAAACAGTTACAATAGTGCAGGTACATTTTTGTTCTCTTCCAATAGAGCACACTGTAGTTACATTTTAAACACAGCACTCTGCAAATACCTTTTCACCACACTCATCTGTGCAAGCAGTTTGATATACACATGATATACAGTTCTAATACATTTGTAACACAAGCATCTTGTATAAATTATTTCAATATTCACCAATGACATAATTATTTGCAAAATTTCAGTTAGCTGTGCTGACAGTATCTCCTTTCATTGAGAAAGTACCAACCCCCACACAAGTACGATAAGGTGCCAGGCTCAAAAGACCAAACGTTCAACTGCACAGGCCAGCACACAATGTAGCTTCTTGTTCAGATTTGAAGTTTAATCAAATTACCTACAGATTCCATCCAGATTGGAAGCACATAAAACATCAGTTCCAAACACCAACAGGTGAAAAAAGCATACCGGTTTCAGCTTATAGTCTTCATCAGTGCTAACTAAATGTGGTCCCAAGAGGCAAACATATAAATGAAAAATCCATAATATCACAACAATTTCATTGGTTAATTATAATTATGTAAAAAGGCACCAAACCACAGCCAATAAAATCATGCAGGTTTATTATAAAACCAGCAGGTGAGCGCTTTCGCAGCCAAAGCTGCTTCATCAGACAAGTAACTGTTAGATTCATTACTATTTAAATACATTTCATTCAATCATAGTGACACCAGGGGAAAGCAGAGCCCCTAATTTAATTATCCACATTGAGTTCTTTATAGTTTAAAAGGGAATGCAAACCCTCCTGCTGCATATACTGCTTTTGAATTCTATCAATAATAGTGAAAGAAAATTTATCAGTGGGATGTTTTAAGCTATGCTTATATAGGGCATTTGTGCTTCTAGCACACTTAATGTCACTTAAATGCTCAGATATTCTTAATTTAAATGGATGTGGTGCCTGCCTTACATAAAATGCTGGACAGATACATTTAAACATATATACCACCCAATCACTGCTACAGTTACCATAAACCAAAATATCAAATACTTTAGGACAGTTGGGGGAGGTGAAAGAATTCTGTTTTGGGACAAACTTACAAAAACTACAATGTCCACAAGGATGGCAGCCCATTAGTTTGCTGTCATCCAATTTCATCTGTGTATCAGTCTGTACCATTTTGTTCCCTTTCTTATAATGATTGAACCAACCCGTCATACTCTTGCCTTTCCTGTAGGAAAATCTACATTAACCTGGTAATAAGTCTTTTACCTTTTCATCCATTTGTAATATGTCCCAATGTTGATATATGATGTTCTGCAAAAAAACAGTATTATTTCCAAAGTGCATGATAAACCTAATAGGTAAAACTTGTGTCTGATTTTTGTCACAATATTTAAGTGTGTTGATGTCTATCAACTTGTTGTACAGAAGTTACAGCTTTTTGAATGCTCCTATTGGAATAGCCCCTGTTAAGAAACCTTTGTGCCATATCTTTGGCCTGTATGTCATAGTCAGCCAAAGATGAACAAATTCTTTTAAGTCTTAAAAACTGAGATTTGGGAATGTTATTTTTGACATGTTGGGGGTGACAACTGGTGGCATGAAGCAGGGTATTGATTTGAGGATATTTCCTTTAAACAGTGCTTCTCAAAGTTCCATCATCTAGCACATTCACTTCAACATCCAAAAAAGTAACTGTCTTTGGATGATAATTGACAGTAAATTTAATACCCCACTTATTTCCATTTAAGTATTTTACAAATTCATGTAGATAAATATCTTTAAAATGCCAAACCAGCCAACAATCATCCAAGTAGTGGCACTAAATGTCCATAGAGCCAAAAAAATGTTATGACTAGCATCATATATCAAATGATGTTCAATATATCCCATAAATAGGTTTGCATAGATGGGAGCAAAAGATGCTCCCATCGCAGTTCGTTTTAATTGCAAATAGCATGAATTATCAAAATAAAAAAAAAACATTTTTAGTCAGTGCATGCTCTGTGAGGCATAATAAGAATGTATTAAACCCAAGATCATACAAAGAGGTACGTGTGAGCCACAAATCCAAAACTAATAATCCCGCCCAGTGCAGAATGTTGGTATATAGTGCACTGACATCAAGTGTGCAAAGCAACCAGCCTTTTTCAATCTGCATTTCTGAAATTATATTAAGGAACTGGGTAATATCTTGTATATGAGCCCACACATGTATCAGAAGAGGTTTTAAATATTTAGTCAAAAATGCCGAAAGGGGTTCTGTTAAGGAACAACTGCTTGACACTATAGGTCTGCCCAGAGGCTGATTCTAATTCTTATGAAAGTTCTGTAACGTAAAAACTTTGTCTGATAGTGTTTACCACTATTAAATGATATTTGACTTCTTTGGAAATTATACCTTCCTCAAAAGCCAAATTTAAGAACTTATCAATCTCTTGTTTAAGGATTGCTGTTGGATCCAGAACCATCAGCTGATAATATTGATGGTCCAACAGTTGATTAAGGTCCTCATTATAGTATACATCCCAGTTCCAGACTACCACAGCCTCCTTTGTCTGCCTGATTAATAACAATATGTTGATTTTTGCTTAATCTAATCAAAGCTTGATGTTCAATCTTAGTTAGATTATCCCGGCCATCACATGCATGTGCCTGATTTAAAAAAATGTAAATCTTTAAATTCTAAATTTTGAAACTTTGCTACATGCTTATTAATGGGAGGCACAAATGAGGAAGTCCTAAATCGAAAATTCTGCAAATCTCAATCAAGAATATCAAATTGTGCAAAATATAATTTTAAATTTACATTTCTGCAAAAACTTATAACATCCTGGGCAAAAGCATATTCAGACATAGAAATTGGGAACAAATCCCAAACCTTTATTAAGTAAATCACATTCTGCTTGTGTTAAGTCCACTGAAGAAATATTATAAACATTATGATTAATATTTATTTGCGTATCAGCATTACCAACATTGTTTTCAAACTCGTTCCTGTTCCTTCTATGTTTTCTCCCTCCCCTCCTGGTTTTCCTAAAGCGAACTGAGGATTCCCTTTCTTATTGGGTGGGGAATTATATGGTATAGTACCCTCATTATCTGTAGTTGATGAAAACTCATCAGCTGAAGTATCAGAAGAAATTTTTGATTGCTTTAATTATAGATGTTTTCTCTTTTTCTTAAAGTTAGCCATTGTTGGGGTCTTTTTATCACTAAACTGAACTGTTTTCCTAGCCTCAAAAGGCTTGCCAGCAGAGTAATCCCTGATATCTTGTTGACATTTCCTAATCATTCTAGATTTAAGGTCCTTTTCTGTTTGCATCAATCCACTAGAAAGTAAAGAAATCTGTTCAGTGTATACAGGTGTATCCTTAAACACTTGAACCTTCTCACAAAGATCAGTAATATTTTTTAGAAAGGGCTGTAATTCTACATTCATAAAATTCAATCAGAATCTTAGAAAAAGCCATAGAGGAAGATTGCTGAGCTTCCTCACATTTTGTCAATAGAATCTGATCAATACCCCCTAACAAATGGTTGTATTTTAACCCTTAATCCCTGTGGGGTAATGTTTTTACTGAAATAGGTCTTAAACAGCCTAAGATGCCAAATCTATTTATCCCATATTGGTGGACTGGGTACAGAAATCAAAAATGTATAAATTATCCTTATCTGTCAAAAGGCCTTGTATAATATGAGTAAGATCCATTGGAATGACCTGCAGACATCAAATATAGATCACAACTTTTAATTTGAATCATTCCATTTTCTCCACTATTGATGCAATAGCTCCCAAAGAACTAGGAAGTAACAAATCTTATATAATTAACTTACAATACAAAAATGTATGTAAATTAGTATAAGAAAACATAGTTATTTGTTATTATTATTCTATCTATATCTATATATCAGAAAATGAATATAAACAGCCAAAATTATATTTGGAGTGTTACATTTCAATATATAGTCCACATAGTCAAACCAAAAAAATTTTTTGAGCCCCAATGTATGACAATCACATCAAAATAAACCACGTATAGAAATAATGCATGTTATGGCACATACCTTCAAACCATAAAAGGAAACCAAGATTCCTTTGACCCTTGAAGATGTGTTACATCAAAGTCACCACTTATAATATTAATATAACTAAAAGTGAGCATTACACACCCTCAACCTAAATATTCCAATTATTCATTTTTTGTTACACTGTAAATATTCAGATACAGAAAACATTGCTAGGGAAGACTGCTGTTCATTCATAAATTTCAAATCCACAAAAGGTGCCAGTCTAACGTCCCAGCGAAACTAACCTCCAGAACAACCTGCCCAAAGTAATTCAAATGAAGCACCCAGCCAATTACCCAAATTATATAAGAAAAGGCCAAAAAATAACAATAATCCCTAGCACTGAATTTTGAAATAAACATTGAAAAAATGGCAACTGTTATAGCCAAATCTTAATTCTCCACACTCCAAAAATATTTTGTTTACACTGGTTATTCATAATAATCTGGTGACTGTTTAGTTCACCATGCTCAAATCAAAACCAGTATTCTGTATATTAGGATCATAAAAAAACACTGAACATAGAAGAGAATATTTAGGCAACTGTAAATATAACCAAAAGGTGCATAAATCCAGTAAGCAGTCAGAATCTTATACATTGGAAAAAGTCCAAGGTACAACCATTTTCATGACCCCCATTGTTCATTGTTATAAATTCTTAACACAACAGAAAAAAATTTGTTTAGTGTCCATAAAAAGTCAACAAGAATTATTCAGACAGTGTCTGATTTTGAAATTAAACTCAATGTTAAAAAATCTAACAATTGCAAAAGCTGAATATAGGTCCAAAAAAACTCTGGACACCTATGTACATTAAATGCTCATAGTAATATGGTGACTACTTCTTTTGCCATGTTTTAGAATCCATAGGTTCATAGGTTGGTACTAGGCTATCAGCCTTAGGGCCTATACAAGCCTAGCTATAACAATTCCCTGGCTATTTCTTCCCACAATATTTACTTCCCTGGACCCCTGTCTAGCAGGGCAACTAGCATGATCCCCTGGGTAAATTTCCTATCTCCCATCCAGTCATCAAGGTTCCTTTTGAAAAGGGCCAAGGAGGTGCTCTGCTTGACATGTATGGGCAGTCTATTCCAGAATATGGGGAGTCTCTGGGTCAGGAACCTATCCCTCCAGCATGTTTTGTTCATTGTGTTGACAAGGCTTAGGTCCCTGGAGTGTGTGGCTCTGATGGATTGGGATATTATTAAGTGTAGCATGTCCAACAGCTCTGTGTTTGACATGGCCTTGTATGTTAAGCAGAGATCGCCTCTGAGAAGACAATATGTGACAGAGTATAGCTGGAGTTTTTTTAGTTGGTCAGCATAAGGCATCTACTTTAGGCCTGTGATTCTTTTAGTGAGGTGTATCTGCGGCCTTTCCAGTTGTTGCAGATGTCATGTGAGGTACATACCAAATGGAGCATTGTACTCTATGATGGGTCTAATGAGGGATGAGTACAGTGGGACAATGAACTCCTTTTTTCTGGATGAAAAGTCCTTACTGATCTTACTGATAAGGTGTGCCACATAGGATTTCCTGACTGTTGTGGCGATGTGGTTATCAAAGGTGAGACCACTGTCCACCTGTGTTCTTAAGTCTCTTATCATACTTTCGGTGTTTAGTGTACTGCCACTTATGTGGTAATTCATGGGTACATGTTTTTTCCCAAAGGGGATAACTATACATTTCTTGGCATTGAGCTTGAGCCCATGGCTCTGGCACCAAGCATCTGTTTATGTGAGGCCCTTTTGTAGAAGATCCACATCATTTGGGGATTCAGTAATAGCTCCACTTTTGCAGTCATCTGCGAACTTTGTTAGCCAGAGTCCCTCAGTGTTGGCCTGTACTTCAGTGAAGTAGATGCCAAACAAGAGGGATCCCAGGACTGAACCCTGAGGTGCTCCACTTGTCATTTGTCTGGAGCTGGATTTGAAGTCGGCTACTTTTACAGTGTGGGTTCTGTCAGTAACCAGTTGGCAACCCATCGAGTGATGTAGGGAGTTATGCCAAAAATCCATTATAAAGTAAATGAGGTTATTAGAAAACACCAATAGTCACAAACTCCTTTGTAATAACCCAGAACATACAGTATATAAATAAAGCAAGTATTACCCAATGTCCAATACTCAGTCACAATATTATGAACTGGGGAAGCCTGAGGTAAAAAGCTTTGTGAACAAATCGCATTGCTCGTAATTTGTTATTCATTGTTGTGAGCTCCTCACACCCAGAGAACAAATTGTTTCATTACCAGTTCATAAAAAACATTCAGATGAAAGAAATCAACATAACAGCTAGCATACCTTAGCAGGCAACAATATTCGTTTCATCCCAGCACACAGAAAATTCCATCAGTGTTGAAAGATGTACCCAATATTCAGTCCCAATGTTATGAACCAGAAAAAAACAAAGGTACATAGTTATGTAGGCAAATCCCACTGTTCGTTGTTCATTGTTCTGAACTCCTCACACCCAAAAAGCAAGATGTTTCATTGCCAGTTCACAAAAAATATTCAGATGAAAACAATATTCAATATACACATGACGATAAGAATCCATTTGCAGGCAAAAGCATTCACTTCATCACAGCACACAGTAAATTCTGCCAATGTTAAAGGATATAATCTCCTGAACCAAAAAAATCCAAAAATTGTTGATAAAAACAACAGTAGGAAGGAATCCTGAACTTTGAGCTCAGCAAATATGCTTAGTTAAAGTGGTTTGGGAAAACTTCCCAGAATAAAAGAGCTATTGCACCAACAGCATGGGGAAAACAAAATGAATTTACTGAGAAAGTACTAACCGCCACACAAGTACAGTAAGGTGCCAGGCTCAAAAGACCAAAAGTTCAACTGCACAGGACAGCACATAATATAGCTTCTTGTTCAAATCTGAAGTTTAATCACATTACCAATAGATTCCATCCAAATTGGAAAAATATAAAAACATCAGTTCCAAACACCAACAGGTGAAAAAAGCATACCAATTTCAGCTTATAGCCTTCATCAGTGTTAACTAAATGTGCTTCCAAGAGGCAAACATTATAAATGAAAAATCCATAATATCACAACAATTTCATTGGTTAACTATAATTGCTTATTGACACCAGGGGAAAACAGAGCCCCTAATTTAATTATCCACATGTGTTCCTTATAGTTTAAAAGGGAATGCAAACCCTCCTGCTGCATATATTGCTTTTGAATTCTATCAATAATAGTGAAAGAAAATTTAGCAGTGGGATGTTTTAAGCTGTCCCCCGGATTTACGGAGGCAGCCACTTAGGAGCAGAACGGCAGCGTGCCATGCATATTAATGAGGCACGCTGCCTGTTCTCCTAATCTTACATAGAGCATGTAAGAGTGCAGGGGGTGTGTCTGAGAGCAATGCTCTCAGAATATACCCTCCCCCACAATGAAGAACAGCAGAAAGGGCTAAGAAATGAGTAAGACCGCTCATAGGTGTCCACATATCCCCACCAGCATTCCCCCTGGTGTACAACAGCAAGTAAATACAAATAAAATCAACAAACCTTTTTTTATTTTGTTAAAAATCTGACTAAAGCTAACTGTAGATGTGTGGGTGTGCCCATCGCTTAGCTACGGTTAATGCATCTTAAATGGCTGAAGAGGATAACAAGGAAGATATATGCAAATGAAGCAGCATAGCAATAGTGTAGTTTGTCAGAGCATTTTCCTTACGAGCAGGCATTCCTGGTTAGAGTCCCACTGCAGCACATACCATTTTTCATGGCAAAGCAAATTATGACTAATATTTTCTTTGCATAACCCACTAAATAACATATATTTATGAACTGGAGTACTGCATGAAATGCACATGTGAGGTGTCAGTGTCATAATGAATAAAGCACTAGTAAGCAAGTTTAAGCACCAATAAGCAGTAGTAAGCATATTTAAGCACTAGTAAGTGAGCTTAAGCCCATTTACATGGGGGTAAGCAATGCGCACACAGGTTAAGCAATTCTGAAGCTAACTCTCTGTAAGCATATGTAACCAGAGGTTAGCATTGCTTACCCTCACACAAACCCACTTACAAATGCTCAAAAGTGCCTTAGTCATTCTGTATCCAGTGGCCCTTGTTCTGCCCATCAACAAAATACACAGCCTTCCAGGTCTTGAACCCAGCAGCCTATACACTATAATCACAGTAGTTAACCACCAAGCCATCACAACAGTACAGAAGAATGAGGTATCAGCAAACAAGTCTTCATTATAGTAAATTCAAACTGAACATGTGAAAGGAATCAGTATACAGACATATGTTCCATAACCCACTACATAACATAAATATGTGAACTGGAGTACAGCAGTAAGCCCAGAAGTTAGTTGTAACTGTAAAAGAGTGTTGAAGTCCCCAATAAGACACAAGGACCTCATGCAGTGTATGTACACATGAATCATGGATACCAGGCATACATATAAGATGTAATGAATAACAAATCAATGCCAAAAAGGAAATATTATGCAAAGTCAACTGTAAGCAATCCTAAGCATTGCACAGGCCAGCTTAGGAAGTGTAATCAATGTGTAGGCCAGCTAACTCAATGTGCCCAGTGTTATATCCTTTTAAACCATGCCAACCTTTGGTAAGCAGATTTGCCCATAGCTTAGCCTTTTCAAAACTGGCCAATCATGAAAAAGTGAGGGGAAATCAGCCCTACATAAACCCAAGAGGCGGGAATACATCTCATAACTGGTTGTAGCTTCCCTTGCAGGCACCATGTCAGGAAGGGGAGAGGATGTGCACTTTCAGGTGCAGCGCTGGTTCATCCAGGAGTCCAGAGTCATGGCAGGAGTCCTTGTCAAACAACATGAGCAGAGACTATTGCAGGGCCAGTACCAATGTTCACAATATAAGGCGGAAGCCTGGAACCATTTCGACTGTGACCTCACCAGTGCCACTGGTATACCCCAAACTGGTGAGCAGGTCAGGCATCACTATGCCGACCTAAGCAGTGTAAGGGGGACCTAACTGCAAGGTCTGTACCAGCTGTGTGTACATATCACCCAGCTATGTGTGTATTAATTGCCAGCTCATGTATATCGTGGATAGGTATGGCTAAATATTCCTCTTATGTCCTCCACAGCTGCAAGTGAGTGGGCTGCGAACCAGCAGGCCCATGGAAGTCACCTGGAGAGGCTGCAATGCGAGGTAAGTCAGTAATACTCTCACATTTACTGTCATAGGAAATAAATCTAAAAGTATTAGTAAATCAATCACCTGTATAACACCTGTATTGTTTAAGGCAAGCACTGCATACACCGGAGAATATGGCAGGAAGAGTCTCATATAGTTTGTATGTAAATAAAAACGTAATAGCCTGACAATAAAGGCCTAACTGCTAGACTGCATGTGTATACTCTGGTATCATATGGTAATGTAGATTTGCAATCATGTAATAGTACTGTTGTATTAAGCATTACCCACAATGTGCACCATAAATAGAATGTGTAGGAATGCCTGTATATGACTGGTGTAATCCCCAGAGGCCATTTAGTACAACTGAGAGACACACAGACAGAAAACAGGGAAAATGCAGACAACAAAACCCAAATAACACATGCAACTGAGATGTGAACTGTTGTTAATTTAGCACACACAGCCATGGTTCAAATCCTGCAGTAGTAGTAGTCTGCATACAGAATCATACCCCACAACTGTACAGATATGTCCAGAATGTCCAGTAAAGTGGCCCATATCTGTTGCCTGTCACCCTGTCCCCCTGGGAAATCAATGGGATGATCCCAGACGTATAGGTAGCAAACAGGAAATGCAATTGATTGACACACATCTATGAGAACAAAGCTGGCATACTAGCAACTCCCCAAAACCTTATGAGACTAAGAAGCCAGGCATGTCTCATTTACACCCCTATCTTGTCAAGTAGTGGCGAGAGTGTGTATAGTAACAGAGTGAGATGTATGTGCATAATAGTAATGTGGAATCTGGTACTGTGTGTGGCAACAATCAGGTAGTGCTAACAAATATTTCTCCCACAGATCTGTCAGATACCAACACTGTGCCCAGAAATACAAGAATGATACCCTGTACTGGTACTGTTTACATTGGTATTGTATGGCATTGTGAGTGATGCAGTTGCTCTGAATAATGAGGTATTACTCATCACTGTCACCCACACTGTCCTACAAAATTTAACTCTGTAGGAAATCTGTATAAGAGTGTTGTAATACAAGGTCAGAATGCAAAAGCACAGGAGAATTATAAGACAGAAAGCAGATAGGAGATATATAGCAATATCTGTATAGTACACACAACTCTGATAGACAGTGTTTAAGTTGTAGCAGACACAGCCATGGTCTGAATCCTGGGAGTGGAAGTAGGCTGCATACAGAATCATACCACACAATTGTACAGATGAGACCAGAATGTCCAGTATATGAGCCCATATCTGCTGCATGTCCCCCTGGTAAGTCTGTGAGATGATCCCAGATGTTTAGCCAGCAAACAGGGAATACAAGTGATTGTCCAACATCTATGTGAACAAATCTGTCACTGTAGCAACTCCCAAAACTGTTAGGAGAGTAATAAGCCAAGTATGTCCTATCTACACCCCCATGTTGTCAAGCTATGATCAGAGTATGTACAGTAACAGAGTGAAATGTATGTGCACAATACTAATGTGTAATCTGGAATTTTGCAACATTCAGGTAGTGCTAACAAATATTGCTCCCACAGGTACGTTGGATACGTACAATGTGCTGAGAAGTAAAAAACATTATACCCTGTACTGGTACTGTTTACTGTGGTATTGTAGGGAATTGCAAGTGTTGTGGTTTCTCTGAATAATAAAGTATCACTGATCATTATCACCCACACTGTGCTATATAATATAACTGTGTAGGAAAGCATGTATATGTGTGTGTCAAGTCACTAAAGGTTGAAGAGGGCAATATTCTAGATATGTCCCAGTACACCTGCATGTGGTCAACACATGGCCAGAGTCTGTGCAGAAAGAGTTGGATAACTATGTGCACAACATCAACCTGGAATCTGGGAGTATGTGTTGAAACAGTTAGTTAGTGTTAACATACATTCCCTCCATGGGTATACCAGGTTAGAGGTGTATACTGCAGGTAAAATCAGTTCATGTATAACGATGATGACAGGCATATCACTGTCCAAACTAAGGCTATAGCGTAGTGTAGTAAGACATGTAGGGTACAGATAACAGCACTGACTAGGAAAGTAATGTGGACTACAGGAATATACTAGTTGTTAATTGACGTCTTTCTTTCCCCCCACCATATCTCCAACAATAAAGAACATACCCACTCCAACTGGTATATAATGAGTCCAATGTTCTGATAATGCCCTATTGTTTGATAAATATTTTAATTGTTCCCATGCATGTGCTATATTGAATTATTCCAACATTGGTGATATGGTGCCATCAATGTACCTGCATGCTGTTCTTAATACCACTGTGGTCCTATATATGCATGTGCTCTGTTTGCTATGCAACTGTTCCATGTCTGGTGTCTGGGTTAATGGGAATATCTATGCATGCTGTTATACCTAACCCTTGAATGTGTTGACTATTACAAACCCACATATGATGACAAACTCTAAACACTATAGCACAGTTGGGAAGGCCGGTCCCAGCGGACGTACCTTTCCCACCTCAGCTGGCCATGACACCGGCCACCAGCATATCTTTTGCCCAACCCAGGACCTCCCTATCCATTGGTCCTGCACCACCTTCAGGTGGAACCACCTCAGGGGATGGGGCTCACCCCCCCCCGGGAGTGGGCACGGACAGGAACCTGCCACCCATCGCCAGGTCCCGGTTGTGGTGAGTAGCGAGCTTAACCAGCAGCTTGGTGATCTGCTATGCCAGCTCAAGAGCTGTGTGTCATGACTAGAGGGTCAGGTTGACTCTGGGACTCAGCCCCCAGCACAGCCACCTTTGGGGCTGTGAAGGTGCAGTGGTGACTGCCCATGGGTGGGAACCTCAGTCACACTGTTTCCACTAGGGGGCTCATGGGCTTCCGATTTTCCAGCACCCCTCCCTATCAAGATGTTTACCCCCCACATGTGTCACATACCGCCCCTGTATGCATCTTGTTTGTCTTGTCTGTTAACCTACCCAACCTACCTCCCTAAATATACCTTCTATCCCTCCCCAACATCCCACTTTCACGTGAAAAACAAACAAAAAAAAGGGCAATCTGTTCCCAAAAAAAAATCTCATCCCATACATAGCTGTCCATTTCACACACATGTCCACTGGACACATGTAATCAGGTCTAACTGGCATCATAACTTACTATTGTTGTCCTCATCCCTCTCCCAGGGGTTTGAGTGTCCAAATCTACCTTCAAATTCAGTGTATATGCACTGCTGTTGCTGTAGAAGAAATGGGCAACTATGGATCTTCCCCACACCCTTCCTGCACATCCCTAGCAATTTTCCCTACTGTCTTTCCCTCATTTTGCCCCTTTTTCACCACTTTCCTATCAACTCTTTTCTTTTCTTTTAAAGAAATTAGCATGGGGGTAAGTGGGAGTAAGCACTTTTAAGCAGTAGTAAGCGGGTTTAAGCCTGTTTGCATGGGGGTAAGCAATGCCTACACAGGTTATGCAATTTAGAAGCTGAGTATAAGAAACTGTAACCAGAAGTTAGTAGTGCTTACCTCCATGCAAAACCACACAAACCCACTTACAACTGCTCAAAAGTGCCTTAATCACTCTGTATCTAACTGCCCTTGTTCTGCCCAGCAACAAAATCAACAGCCTTTGCAAGGCTCGAACCCAGGACCCTGCACACCATAGCAATTTACCACTAAGCCATGTCAGATATACATAACCCTGATGTGTATACAAACATATCCAGCCCAGTCATTCAACAGTATAGGGAATGTATTCCAACATGTAGATGTATGTGTGTGTATGTATATATTAATATCTAAACAGATAAAACATATATATCTATATATATATATATATATATATATATATATATATATATATATATATATAGATATATAGATAGATATAGATATATAAATATATATAAATACATATAATACATACAAATCCATACATCTATATATATATATATATATATATATATATATATATATATATCTACTTACATGTATATAACTTGTTGTATATATATATATATATATATATATATATATATATATATATATATATAAATATCTATATAGGTATATACGGGCATACATCTATAGATAACAATGGGAACATAACAAAAACATTTATGTCCACATGCACCGTTAATGGGGTTGAGAGCCCCCAATCAACATACATCTTGTACGAGTAGGTATACCCCCCCCACAGTCAAACACATCTGCCCTGCAATACACTACCAACTGTTGCAGATCCCTTAACCAGGCCCTGACATGACATGGGCACAAGATGTTTACAGTACTCCATCCCACCTGTATGATGCCAGGCTAGTATCGGTAACATATCATGCAGTACAGTCTGGCTCCCATAGGGAATGTACAATGTGGAAGCTATCAACATCCCTAGGATACATATACACAGACACATATATGCAGATAGAGATATACATATATATATATATATGTATACACACACACATATATATATATATATATATATATATATATATATATATATATATATATATATACATATATATAAAACTACACCTACACATGCAGAGATATGTATAGTAAGATACATATGTCGAAGGTGCACACAATATGGAACAGGCACTATGCCTACAGTTACCACCTTAACAAATGGACACTGTATGAGCCACCCATATAAATGACAATCGTTGCCTGCAACATTTACCCACAGAGAGGTCAAAGGATATAACACCACACACAGGTTTGCATAAATGAGGAAGCTTTATTTGTGTACTATTAAAGTTGTATATGCCATGTCACATAGCTGTTTAGACACTGACATCCATATAAACAGAGTAATGTAACTGTGAAACAGTTATACTAATACAGTAGTCCAGAAAGGTTTACAAATGTTGCTGTCCAGGCTGAGGCCTTCAAGCAGTACAATAGTAAAGACAGACTGGGACACAGGATACCAAACAATCAACAGTACGTAATGCAGATGTATAGTTCAGCAGCCTCTATCTACACTCTGTACACAGTCCCTAGGGGATAACAAACTCATTTGACACAATGTGATGTAACAGTTACATAACAAGGCATAACTGGCACCGTCACAAGCACACTGACAGACAGAACAGTCCGTATGGCAGGAGGCGGTAGGCCTGCATTTACACAAGGTGGATTGTATGGTAATGTACATCCAGATACCTTAAGGCAGCATAGACAGGGTGTGTGTGGGTGGTCACATCTGCTTTTATCATGTGCGCCATTGGCTACTGACAGACATTATAAGGACCTCATAGGACAGTACCACTGCTAGCACATAATGGTCCTGTGGACTACAGCAGAGATATTGGCCAATATATGTGGACAGTCTGACACACTCTGGACAGTCCAGAGGTATACACAGAACCCCTTAGTGCAAGACATGTGGACCAAACCTGACAATGTGGATGTTAACAGCCATGTAGAAGCCTATAACATGTAACTACTGGTACACATTTGCCCCCATAGGTTATGCATTCACACATCCCTGTCTGTCCTGACACATGATAACTGCTGGTACGGAGGTTCCTTGGCCACATACTAGCCACTAGATATTGACATACATCTGTGCAGCATCCCACTGCTCTGTCTGACATACATGACTGTAATGGTGGCCTGGCAGCAGTACATCTGGCACGTATCTGGACATGACATCTCACTGGGTAAGTACACTAAGCTGCTAAGCATGTAACAATGCACTGTGCAGGCTACAGGCAGACTGGATAAACACTGGCCTATACTTCCAATGAGGGAATGCACATGTACCAGCATGTATAGCAGGCTCCTCAGGCATGTCACAGCACAGAGTATGATACACCTGTGTGAAAGTGCATAACAGTACACAGACCTCAATACAGTACAGACAACCACAGTGCATAACTGCAACCAATGTGAACACAGCCACAGCAACATATGGTGAGCTAGTGTAATATTACAGTATATGGACTATCTGTGCAACACCATCCTCATATGTGCCATTCACACACTAAATCTACATATACTGGTCCGCTACACAGTGTTGTCCGAAGCCTGTCTGTGGTATGGGACATGTCTGTGTATGGCCCTACAAACATGTAAGCTGATAGGGTAATATACAGTGGAGCAGCATGTAACATCAGATAGAACAGGACCATAAACAATGACATCTACCACAGTCTGAATACAGGCCAAAGTACATATGAACAATATACACAGTGTCGACAATCACCATGAGTACACAGATCTCAATACTATACACACAACCACAGAGTTGCTGAATGGAGGTGCCTTGGCCACATACTAGCCACTAGATATTGACATACATCTGTACAGCATCCCACTGCTCTGTCTGACATACATGACTGTTATGGTGGCCTGGCAGCAGTACATCTGGCAAGTATCTGGACATGACATCTCACTGGGTAAGTACACGTAGCTGCTAGGAATGTAACAATGCACTGTGCAGGCTACAAGCAGACTGGCTCAACACTGGCCTACACTTCCTATGGGAGAATGCACATGCACCAGCATGTATAGCAGGCTCTACAGACATGTACCAGCACAGAGTATGATACACCTGTGTGAAAGTGCATAACAGTACACAGACCTCAATACTGTACAGACAACCACAGAATGTCCAGATTATGTCATAAATTGTAACTCCTACTACACATAACATGTGTAGCAGTCTGATATCTCACTGGCTTGTTATCAGATATGATGGCACTAATTATGGTGTACAGCAAATAAGCACCTCTTACTCCATGACATATATACAAAGGTTGACAGGGTTATGGCTGGAAGCACATACACAGGGCCAGTATTGACATGTTGCTGTGATACCCTCATACATTTACTGTTGTAACAGGGTTTGTTGCAACATATGTCCTATAAGGAATATGAAGTCAGTAACTCTCATGGCTGTCACCATCTACAGACTGCAATCCTCACCCTACCTTCTGCAGTTCACAGACAGGTGCTCTGTGGGTAACACATGAAACAAAAGGCACCACACACTGCCCAGTCTGCAGAAGACCCTACAGTTGGGGGTTTCCTCATAAACATAGCACTGATATGGCAGCTATTCAAACATGTAGGACAGCCATATCCACACACACCCTGTTAAACCAACATTACTCCAAATGCAGTATAGCAGCACTTACAGTCTGTAGTCAGGTCAAGCACATCACCCTCCTGTGTGTTGCCCTGTTTTCACAGACTGTGGTAGATGCCATTGTTGTTAGAGGTAGCTCCCCAATCCATCTGAGATGCTGTTTGCCAGATAATGGATCAAGTTCCTGCTCACAGTGACTGTAATGGCCCAACACCAAAATCATGTTCCTAGATATTGGAGTGTGTTTCCTTGCAATTGGCTATCAGAATGTTACCACAGCTGTCACACATGCAATCAGCTAGAGAAGGGCTGCAATTTGTGCAGAGGCCATCAGCTGACCATGAGCTACACTTAAAATACACATGCTGCTGCCTAAGCACAGCAGGTGTAAATCTCCACATCCACCAGAGAGGGAGTGAGAGAGGCAGACAGAGGCAAAGAATAGTCAGGGAGCGGCAGGAGTGTAAAACATAAGCATGTTTGTGTCACACACCTACCAGTACAGAGTATCTAACCCCTGAAGACTATGTAGTGCTATCACATGTCTATGCAGTTATTGGATGTGTCACATAGATTACATGTTGAGGAGCACTCAAAACATATATGTGATGGTGAGTGACATTTGCAACAGGGATATGGTAGCTATATGGTAAGTGTAGTACAGATACAGGTGCCAGTGTTAACGCAGCCACACTCTCACAGGGACGCATACACATTGACACACTTGGCAGGGCCAGGAATACAAATCATCACTAGTGAGATTGCCACAACATATTACAGTGCAGGTATCACATGCACCACAGGGGTCATACAGAGGTTATATGGGCAAAGGGTATGTGGAGGTGGCTGATATCAGACAGCATGTCAATGGGTGTTGTAGTGAGTGTGAATGTGGTCATTTGCCTCATACAATACACACACACACAGACACATGTTACCAGTACTGACATGCATGGTTGCATTGCTGCATGGGTGTGTTGTGGTCGACTGTACCAGATGGCTATACAAGGCTAGGTGATGGGTATACCTTGGCATCAGGCCACATGACAATGGTCTTCATTGTGGCTCAAGAGTGTAGTGTCTGGATTTGACCACAATGGTGGGTATTGTATTCACAATCCAGTCACTTGGGTGACTATTGCGTGTGGCCAATGCTATGCATTGCTTGCCATGTATGTGTTCCTTAGTCCATGACATGGACGGTGTCTGAGATGTGCCCACCTCCCACATGCATGTACAGTGACATGTGGAACTGTACCTAGGTTGTCTGGCCCATGTTTTGTACACAGATTATCATCAGATGTGCCAGTCCTGGCCTCATGTGGAGGGAACTATTAATAGATGGCAGGTTGACCCTGCAACTACATTGATAGCATGATACCAGTATTCTCTGGTGTCAGTGGCATCTGTCCATACAGTTCATGTTTTCAAGCGTGGTATATTCTTTGTGCGTCACATTTGAAGGCACCACGGGTGTTGCAGGTTTCCAGTGGGGAACATGGGAAAGGTGCACTGTTGGCGTGTATGTGCCTATTGGACTGATGGTCGGAGTGCGATGCCTACTGTAACCCACTGCAATCACACCATGGTTACTATCAGTGGGCAATATGCAGGGTACTTCCAAAATAGTGGCTGTTGCCTAGGCAAGTGTGCGTGTGTGTATGAGACATGGGTTGAGGGTGTTATCTGGGTAATACTAGGGTTACTCACTTTGTTTGCCTGGCCTTGATGTCAAATGTAGGGATATGGATATGCACCCCAGCCTCTTGGCTATTTCACATCTGTTATCCCTGTACAGTAGGCATTGTGATATATACTAGGGCCACCATATAAAAAATTTGCAAAACCTGCTCTCAATTGACTCCAGTTCTTACACACTTATGCCCACCTCCACACAGGATACAAATTACAAAAACAAACACACACACCTGTCATATCTGGGATTAGAACTCCTACCTAAATAGTTTATTACACTACAGCACTACTCAGTTATAGGATGTGTCAGGGAGATTACTGGAGTACTCCTTCCCCAAAGGTGTATTTCACAGTGAATGATATCAGCTGGATTGTCAAAGCAGGGCATTTGAAGTATAGTGAGTGTGACTAGCCTAAAATGCATTGCTCCCTACACAGACATAGAAACACACCCAAAACATCCACAACTGCCATGTGTGGGGGATAGAACCCCTACCAGACTTCTATATCACACTACAGCATGAAGCAGTTATAGAATGCACCATGGGGATAACTGGAGTACTCCTTCCCCAAAGGTGTATTTCACAGTGAATGACATCAGCAGGATTGCCAAAATAGGGCATTTGAAGTGTAGTGAGTGTAATTAGCCTAAATTGCATAGCTCCCTACACAGGCATAGAAACACACACAAAACACCCAGAACTGCCATGTGTGGGGATAGAACCCCTACCAGAGATCTAGATCACACTACAGCATGAAGCAGTTATAGGATATACCACGGGGATAACTGAAATACTCCTTCCCCAAAGGTGTATTTCACACTGAATGGCATGAGCAGGATTGCCAAAGTAGAGCATTTGAAGTTTAGTGAGTGTGACTAGCCTAAAACGCATCACTCTTTACCCAGACAGGGACAGACATACACACACACAGTTGCCAAGTCTGGAATTAGAATTCCTACCTAACTATTTTATCACACTACAACAGTATGCAGTTATAGGATATGCCACAGAGATTACTGGACTACAACCTTCCCAAAGGAGCATTTCAAGATGGATGACATCAGCAGCCTTGCCAAAGTAGGACATTTGATTTGTAGGGAGTGTGACTAGCCTATAAAGCATTTCTCTCTACACAGACAGACACACACACAGTTGCCTAGTCTGGGATTAGAACTCTTACCTAACTATTTTCTCATGCTACAGCAGTATGCAGTTATAGGACACGCCACAGAGATCACTGGTTTATCACCTTCCCAAAGGTGTATTTCAAGGTGGGCGACATCAGCAGCCTTGCCAAAGTAGGGCATTTGAATTGTAAGGAGTGTGACTAGCCTAAAAAGCATTGCTCTCTAAACAGACAGAGACAGACACACAATTGCCATGTCTGGGATTAGAACTCCTATCTAACTATGTTGTCACACTACAGCAGATCATTGGGCTGCAACCTTCCCAAAGGTGTATTTCAAGATGGATGACATCAGCAGCCTTGCCAAAGTAGGGCATCGGAATTGTAGGGAGTGTGACTAGCCTAAAAAGCATTGCTTGCTACACATACAGAGACAGACACACACACACACACACACACACACACACACACACACACACACACACACACACAGTTGCCAAGTCCGAGATTAGAACCCCTACCTAACTATTTTATCACACTACAGCAGTACGCAGTTATAGGATGCGCCAAGGAGATTACTGGACTACAACCTTCCCAAAGCTGTATTTCATATTGGATGACCTCAGCAGGCTTGTCATAGTAGGGTTATGGGGAGGCCAGTGTGTGTGTGTGTGTGCGTGTGTGTATGGGTTATAACCCATTCATCTATTCATCTACGGGTTGACACACCAAATGTGGGCACATGCAGGGCCATATTCCACAGGTACGTGTATAATACAGCTGCTAGATGACTACTTCCTTGTACAGTCATGTTTCACAGCTAGTACTTGCACCACATAGTCAGTACTGCTGACAGATACCGTTGGCTAGTATCTACAGTGAGTGACATCTGAACCTCATGTGGTTGTAGCCATTTGGCTGTGTGTCGGGGTGGTACAGGCCTGGATGGCTCCTTGTGACAGTCACTCTCTTCCACACATCTATGTATGTCTACTTTTGGCTTATTATAGTGTGTTGTCCTTGGATATATGTCTGTATTCCTATCCACTGTGTGTGCAAAGCATGAGTGGTTCATACTGAGGAGTGTCTGCACTAACATCTGCAACTGCCAGATATGTCTGGTCCACTGTTGTTTGCAGACATGGGCTTCATTTGTTTAAGTGTGTGAGCATGCCCAGTATGCCCTTCTGTATTGCATGTGTGGATCGATTCCAGGTGGTTTGTACTCCAGTGCAGACCTTTGTGTTGTACACCTTGTTTGCTGTAGCATAGACTAGATCCAGGCCTGCTGAATCCAGCTTTGTTTGTATGCTTGTTGTTTGTTTGCTTGTTATTTCCCTGAAACGCTAATTCCACCTAAAACGCAGCTTTTCAGTGCTTCTGTGGATCCCTAGTGATATCTGCATTGCTTACTGTACTTATTTCCTTGTTTCACTTGAAAGAAAGTTACTGTTTGTCATTTTTGCATTTAAGTTACCTGTAACACATTTCATGTAAGTTACCTGGCACTTACTCACTAAAGCAATTATATAAGTCAGCATTACAAAATTAAAAGCACTACACCCTCACAAACTCCCCTTGAGTACCTTGTTCCCCATTGGCCCTTTTTTTCAATTATAAAGGAATTCCCAATACAATTCTAGCATGTCCAAAGGTCAGTTGTCAATCTCCTCTCCGGTCCAGCTGATGAATCTGGGAATCTTGAGGCAATGTTACAACTGTCTCATGTACACAGACAACCCTCTCCTCCTCCCAACAAATTCCAACACATGTGAGAGATGCAACCATATAGCCAAACTGGAGGCTAAGCTCTCTAAACTCAGTACTGGCGTAACCAGTCAGGAGGAGAAGGAAACCACACTCACTACAATTCCAGTCTCACACAGACCTACCACGACAGCAAACCAAACACATAAACACACAAAAATATACTCGGAGGCGCTAAATAAAAATCTGCCTAAGCAGAAGAGACCACGAAAGCAGACACCCAAGCAACCACTACCCCAAAACAAAACACGTGCAACACATAGCTCACAAAGCCAGTGTGCCAAACAGTCACAACCCTTAAGGCTAAACAACACACCTGATACACTTGTAATAGGTGACTCTATCATCAGGCACACTGACATCCCGCTCACCAGGCTGAACAAGGAGAAGGTCACGGTGAGCTGCCTGTCGGGTGCTAGGATCCGCCACATAACACAAGCACTCAGGTCACTCCAAGGCAAGTACAAATATGACTCAGTCATTGTCCATGCTGATGTGAATGACCTGAGATGTACCTCCCTGGACTACCTGAAAAGAGACATAGAGGAGCTCCCTGAGCATGCAGCCCAGGCCGGTATGACCCTGACCTTGAGTAGCATCTTACCCTCACCAAGAATGATGCCACAATATGAAGACAAGATGACCAGTTTCAACAATTGGCTTAAGTATTGGTGTCATTCAAAGGGGATCCAATGCCTGTCAGCCTGGGATGACAGGCTCGACAAGCCATGATGCTTCGCTAGGGACGGCTTGCACCTGTCACCCCTGGGCTTTTGGATATTGGCAAAGGCTCTTGCTAGCCCCATAGTGCCGTTTTTAGGCAAGGCTCAAAAGACAAAGCCACCTCCATAGGTATCACAAGGGATAAGAAGAGTAATGCTACGCAACGCCAGAAGTCTAAACCTCAAGATGCACACATTCAAAACTCTCCTTAATATGGTGAACATCGATATCTGTACAGTAACAGAAACCTGGTTCAAGGCTCCCGAGAGCACCCCAGCACTACCAGGTTATACCTCATACCATGCTTTTTGGCCCCAAAACTTGGACCAAACCACAAAAGGAGGGGGAGTATCAATATTTGTCAAAGATACCCACACATCAAGGTTGGTGGCACAGCACGAAGCATCAGAGACTATCCATGTGCAACTAACAGTGGGAAAAACTGCCTTCCAGTTTATAGCCTGCTACAGACCACCCTCCCAAACCCAGGAACCCCACTCGGCCTTCCTCAGAACACTGGAAAATATGAAGGTCTCTCCAAACACCATTATATTGGGCAACTTCAACTACCCAAACATAGACTGGGAGCATTACTCTAGCTCCAATACCCTTGCCCAAAGTTTCCTAGAATTTATAAACTCAAATGCTATGGAACAACTTGTTACCACTCCTACAAGAGGGGAAAACATACTGGACCTGATCATCACCAACATGGGGACACTATGCTCCAGACCAGAAGTGTATCCCTCACTGGTAAGATCTGACCATAAACAAATCTCACTGGATATTCACATCCTGACCCCACCCCCTGCCAGAAAACCACAGTGAAAAACTTCTCTAAAGCAAATTTCACACTCCTCAAAACCGAGGTGGAATCCTTCAAAGCCCCCGGGCCTGTGGAAAATACGGCCCAGACCGCAGAATCCTTTATAAACGCATTCTATGAACACCTTCAGGAATGCATGGATCATGCAATCCCAAATAAAACCAAGACCCAATCCTCCAAAGGCAGGTATCCTGTCTGGTGGACCCCAGCCATAAACAAACTATACAATAGAAGGTGGAAGCTACTACATGATAGAGCAAAATCCCAAAAAGGGAAGGCATCTCTGATCAGTATTAGCAAAAAACTATGGGCACTCATAAAATCGTCTAAGGCCAGCTTCAAGAGAAAAATTGCACAGAACACTAAGGATAATCACAAGGCTTTCTTTAGTTATGTTAGGAACCTGGGTGGGAATTCCCAGATATGCTCAGAATTAGTCCAAAATGACAAAAAATACACCGAACCCACCGACATTGTCAACATCCTAGCTGACAGGTTCAGTGCAAACTTCTCCCCCCATCCCCACCAAAAGGGAAATATCTATCCCAGCAGAGTTCTTCCCCCCTGACATCTCAGATGCTCAGGTAAGAGCCGCCTTCTCCAAAGCAAAAAACACAGCATCAATGGGACCAGACGGTGTCCTGGGCTGCATCCTACATGAACTCCAAGAAGAGCTAAACCCAGACATAAAACTACTGTTCAATTTCAGCCTTACTACAGGATATGTACCCAAAGAGTGGCGTACAGCAACAGTGGTCCCTCTCCACAAAGGTGGTGCCTCAACGGATCCTGGAAACTATCGCCCCATAAGCCTGACTAGCTTGGTCTGCAAAGCTATGGAAAGGATCATCATGGACCTCATAAATAAAGATATTGGGGACCTACAGACACTGGATCCTACCCAGTTCGGCTTTGTTAAGGGCAGATCCTGCCTCTTAAACCTGGTCGATTTCTTTGAAACAGTCACCAAGGCCATTGACGAGGGGAAGGTGGTCCACACAGCCTACCTCGACCTCGCAAAAGCCTTCGATACAATACCCCACTCGGGCATTATAGATAAGCTCACCAGCTTAAATATAAACCCCTATGTCACTAGATGGGTTGCAAACTGGCTCAAGGACAAAACCCACATGGTTAGAATTGCTGGAGCCATGTCAGACTCCAAACCAGTTACAAGTGGCGTCCCACAAGGCTCAGTCCTGGGACCTCTCTTGTTCGGTATATATTTCTCGGAGGTACAGGCCAACCCAGAAGGACTGTGGCTGACCAAGTTCACAGATGACTGCAAACTGGGCACCATAATCGACTCTCCAGCCGACACAAGCATCCTCCAAAAGGGCCTCATAGAAACAGACAACTGGTGCCAGATCCATGGCCTCAAGCTAAACGCCAAAAAGTGCATAGTCATCCCCTTTGGCAAAAACAAAGTGCCCACAAATTACCACATAGGTGGTAATCCATTAAGTACAGAAGAAGTTATTAGGGACCTGGGGACCCAAGTTGATAGCAATCTCTCATTTGACAACCACATGGCCAAAGTGGTTAGAAAAACATTTTATATAGCCCACCTAATCATGAAGGGATTCACATCTAGATCAAGGGAGGTCATCATGCCTCTACTCATCCCTCATCAGGCCCATAATTGAGTACAACGCCCCTTTTGGGATGTACCTTACCAGACACCTGAAGCAACTGGAAAGACCCCAAAAGTACCTCACCAAGAGGATCAAAGGGCTCAAACGGATGCCATATGCTGCCCGGTTAAAGAAACTCCAGCTCTACTCAGTGGCATACCGCCTGCTCAGAGGCGATCTGTGCCTGATGTATAAAGCCATGTCCAACCCGGAATTAATGGACATGCTGCACCTCAGAAAATCCAAATCCCATCGAGCTATGCGCTCGAGAGACTTGAACCTCAGCACTGAAATAAATAGGACATGCTGGAGGGACAGATTCATAAACCAGAGGCTCCCTTCACTCTGGAATAAAATCCCAGTCCAGGTTAGGCAGAGTCCCTCATTGACTCTCTTCAAGAGGAATCTTGATGAGTGGATGGGAGATTGTAGGTTTACCCCAGGTATCATTTCTGTGTCACTGTTAGACAGAGGCACAGTATACTAACCTCCAAAAAGGGCATAGCAAAATTAATTTAAAATGGGTGGCGAAAGCCAAACACACTCTGGCTAGGCTTATAAATGCCCTAGGGCAGATAGCCTAGTATGAACCTATGAACCTACAGGTAGCAAACTGTTTCTGCAGGGTATCCATCGATCATTTGGCAATATGGGGACAAAGTGTGCAGGGGGTAGTGTGTACTGTAGGTGATTGTGTCTGTACTGCTTTAACTACATGGTACTGCTTTTAGCAGAGATATTCAGACATGTGTACTGTTATACACTGTGATGTTTTCTGTCCTCATGTACTGTCAGGTGGGCATTCCTGCTCACAGTGATGTCTTGGGGGACAAGGGTGACAGTAGCTGTGTGCAGTATTGTGGGCAGATGCCTACATATTCATGGTAGATTATGCCATCCTGGAGGGGGTGCTGCAGACATTTGCTGCTGGGTCTGTGTATCCAGTTCAGCACCTTGGTACAGTGCTGGCAGGGGATCCCATACATGTACATCCATCAACATGACAGTATAGCCTTATATTGCTAAGGCAATACCTCACAGCTGTACAGATTTGCACAGGTTACCCAGAGGCAGGGGCCATGAGTCAGGACATTACCCCTATTGTGGTGTACGGGCAGGTATGTAGGCACCCATTTATGTGTTTACAGCCAGGGATAGTTTGTGCAGACAGCTTTGTGTCGAACCTTGCACATTCCATGCTGCCCACGCTCCCACTCCCTCAGTTATTCTCTCCTCTTCCTTAATTTTGCATACATTCTCTGATACTTTCCCTACGGTTAATACCCCATCATGGCTGTGTGTCGGTATTGGTCAACAGTTCATGCAGTGGGACATGATGGACATGTTACTGTGGTTTGTCCATATGGCCTTGCATATGGCGTATGTGGAGTGTGTTGTGTTGTTAATTGGGTGTCCATGACATAACATGCATTGGCAGTACGTGTGAGACACAGGCCCTTGGCAGATGCCTGTGGGCCATTAGCTGTTGATGCAGGCCAGATGTGGCAGGCAGTTGAATTCTGTCTGTCCTACATTCTCAGACCGCCATACAGTATATTCCCCTGGGGTGATAGGGTTGGTGTGCTAGGTGTTCATGCCACTATCTTCTATCAGCCTTGATCAGTGGTGTGGATGCTGGCAGGATGCTACCTACAGCTGGTAACACACCTGCATGGGATGCCTGCACTGCATGCTGCATTCTTTCACTGTTGCCATATACAGCTGGGATCATATTGTACCCATTTCCCACAGCAGGGGTACAACCAGAGAGTCTCAGTTCTGGGACCTCTGTTGGTGGCGGTTGCATGATCTGGGTGCATGGGTGCTATGGAGACTACTTGCATCTGACACACATATATGCTTGGGCATTCCAGTTATACTTGCATGTGCAGGTACATTAGCTGTTTCCCAATACATCAGTCCTATATTCTTTGTGATTTGCTAGTGTTTGGGCAGACAACACCGGTATCCCCTACTACAGGACCAGATAATGTGATGCCTACCTGTTTGTACTATTCCAACGGTGTGTCCATTTCACAGTGACACAATATATACTGTATGTATGGGGTACTTTCTCCTGTGTACTGCTTGTATATCTAGCCCAACAGCCATGACATGTCAGTCTTTCAGATGGTGACACATATTACCACCATACATTTGCAATGACTAACTGCTAGCTTGTGTTATACTGGTGGGTATTGTGTTTGGCACTGCAGTTGTGAGGACTTGTCCCTGTCATCAGCAGTAGTGGGCAATGGCTACCAGGTCTTACCTAAACATGCATACATACCGACCACTCTCACACAATATGAAACACACACCAACCTATCACACACATACCTGCATATTGTGCAGATGCTACAACCTATCCTGCTACCTTGGCCACCTCTGTGCATCTGTGCTCCACTGGTATTATACCTACACATACATGTTTCTACATTTCTACATAGGGTTGTGGGGGGCACACCTGACTGTTGCGGCATGTGTGCATCGGATTGGGGGGAGCACACCAGACTGTTACTACATACATACGTAGGGTTGGGGGTGCACATCTGGCGGTTTCTACATTCCTACACAGGATTTATGGGGCACACCTGACTATTTCTACGTTACTACACAGGATTGGGGGGGCACACCTGACTGTTTCTACATTTCTACACAGGATTGTGGGGCACACCTGACTGTTTCTACATTTCTACACAGGATTGGGGGGGCACATGTGACTGTTACTACATTTTTACACAGGATTAGGGGCACACCTGACTATTACATTTCTACGTAGGATGGGGGGCACACCTGACATTTGTACACATTTGCTGTTACTGTACCAGTATGTCAGGTACTCCATTTCATTCTGTATTCTAACCTATCATGCGGACTAGAGGCATATCAGTGTACTACAGTTCTTAGCTTTGACTGACCTATATATTAGTTTCTGACTTCCTACCCTTCAGAACTAAGATCCCACTGCCTGACCTGTTGTAGTCTGTCTGTGTAGGCCTGGGGGGGAGGTTACACATAGGCATCATTCAGTGGCCATAGCACATCCGTTGTTTGTGTTTGCCTACACCTGTCCTGCTGGCTGTGACTGTTGTTGGGTATGTGAAACCCCCTGACTCGCATGTGTGAGTCACTTACTTTGTGGGTGTCCCAGTATTGACGGTGGTGCTGCAGGGCTGCCTATGTTGGATGCACATAGTATACTCCCTACACATGGTTGAGCACAGGTAGTGTCATGTTTGGCATCCCTTTCACATTATGTGAGAGTCAGAGAGAGGTGCTATTCCCTGGGTCCCTCCTGCATCAGTGCATGTGCTATGCATTGCCTCTTTGCCAAGGGAAGGGCATACTGGGCATGCCTTCTTCTGCCAACTGGGGCAGGCTCAGGTTGTTCCTCCTCTGGGTCACTCTGTGCCTGTGCAGGCCTTGGCAATGGTGGGGGGCTGTGTATCCCTGGCCCATACTGTTCCTGCTGCAGCTGTTTCCGCAGGATCATATTGTGTAGCATGGTACATACGATGACAATTTGGGTGCATGCAACTGGTGAGTACTGCAAAGCTCCACCGGATGTGTCCAGGCACCAGAACCGTGACTTGAGCATCCCAAACACATGCTCTATTATAATTCGTATCTGTGCATGTGCCTCATTATGGAGTTCTTTTTCGGGTGTGTGTGCATTTCTGATGGGTGTCATTAGGCACGGCTCCAGTGCATATCCAGCATCCCCCACTAGGTGACCGTGAGGGATGTCCCCATTAGCAAATCTCTGGTACAGCTGCGTCATGATGCCAGATGTGGGATTTGTGATAGCTTCCAGGGTAGCCAGCACACACATTCATTATTATGTCTTGGGCATTGCACACGACCTGGCAGTTGATGGAGAGGAAGCCCTTGCGGTTGATGTAGACCCTACCCCGCTCACCGGGTGGTGCTTTATGTGTATGTGCATGTGGTCTATAGCACCCTCTATCTCAGTGTATTCTGCTATTTGGTGAAATAGTTGCATATTGCTGGCCAACGCCTCATGGGTATTGGGGAAATATACGTGCTCACCGGCATGTGCTGACATGGCATCCAGGAACTATTGCAGTACCCTGGATGCTGATGCCTGAAAGATCCCCATCATATCCCAAGTTGGCCTTTGGAAGGTACCTGTGTCTAGTATTCTTAGGCCTACACATACCTTGGTATCCACTGGGATGGGTTCCCCTCTGTTAGTTCTGTGTGTCAGGCGTGGCCGGCACAGCACAATGATTTGCTGTAGGAGGTCCCTGTTCACCCTATAGCACTCCACTATCTCCAGCTCATGTAGCCCTTGGTAGATTACCCTGCATCTATACACTCTTCTCCATCTCCTCACTGTGGATTTGTCGACAGCATTCACATCCTCACCACCCTCAGCCTCTTCCACAAGTTGTTGTACGATAGCGATTGCAGCCCCTATCATTTTGTTGGTTTTTCTGTTAAAACTTCCCCACTTGTATACACCAGTGGTGTAGAGTATGAGAAAAACCAGAGTGGAAGGTGTTTGCATAGTTTCTAGTAGTGTTCTGGAGTAGGCTGGTCTGCTGCCTGTGTAATTGGCTGATTCTGATTCATTTCACCTGCCAGCTATGCTAGTTCTCCTTAATTAACTTCCTACTACTGTTTCCCCTGCCCATTGCCTTCCTGTTTAAGCCCAGGGGTGTGCCACGCAAGCACAGTGCTCAAATGTGCACAGAGCTGCTATTTCCTGGTTTACTTTTTTTTTTCTTTCAAACCCGGTGTGCATCACGCACACCCACTTAGGCAATGTAAAGAGTGCTATGTAGACTCAGACACACCCCCTCGCCTAGCTGTGCTTAGCTAGGAGCAAACCTGAGCCACAGAGGTCCAATCCACTTACAGTATGCCTGACACCCCCCTATGATGTCAGCTAACTCCTAGGCTTGCACCAAGCTATTCCTGCTCTTACACTGTTGGGAGCTGACTAGCATGCTGGGGAAATCTGGGATTCACTATCATTCCCCTCATTTGCATAGGATTGCATGCTAATGCATAGTTACATGTCTCACACTGAGCCTCCCCCCTTAGCAACCACTATTCACTGGCCATGTTGACTTCTGCCTGCCATTGACTTTAATGGCAGAATAGTGATTTTAATTAGAATACTCATTTTAGGTTTCTTTTCTTATTTCCCCCCCAATCCCATTTGGGCTCTGCTGCCCTACGCTTAAACAGCCGAGATCGTCTAAAAAAAAATAAATAAAAGTTGATTTTTTTTTTAATTTTTTAAGCTGTTTTCAATGCCAATGGCCTTATACTTGACCATTAGCATGCTTCCTGGATGCTATGCACCCTTTATTTGGAGCTGTCATGGCTCCGTTTTGGAATTTACAGAAATGTACTTGGTTACTAACCGAGTACATTTCTGCAGATTACACTAGTCCTTCATGGCCAGTTTCCAGCTTCCTGGATCACAAATTCACCTCATTTGCATGGATTTATCCTGCAAATGGGATAATTTGCATACAGGGGCTGAGTCCATGCAGGACTAGTGCAGGAGCACTCATGCACGCCCCTCCAGGCTATTCCTAGATCTCATGGCAGACATATTGCCTGCTAGAGCTCCTGCACTAATGCTGCATGCCATGCAAGGCTTGCAGAATTTGGGGGTATGTTTATATAGGGCATTTGTCCTTCTAGCACACTTAATGTCACTTAAATGCTCAGATATTCTTAATTTAAATGGATGTGATGTCTGCCCTACACAAAATGCTGAGCAGGTACATTTAATCATATATACCACCCAATCAGTGCTACAATTACCATAAACCAAAATATCAAATACTTTAGGACAATTGGGGGAGGTGAAAGAATTCTGTTTTGGGACGAACTTACAAAAACTACAACGTCCACAAGGATGGCAGCCTATTAGTTTACTGTCATCCAATCTCATCTGTGTATCAGTTTGTGCCATTTTGTTCCCTTTCTTATAATGATTGAACCAACCTGTCATACTCTTGCCTTTCCTGTAGGAAAATCTACATTAACCTGGTAATAAGTCTTTTACCTTTCTGCAAAAAAACAGTATTATTTCCAAAGTCCATGATAAACCTAATAGGTAAATCTTGTGTCTGATTTTTGTCATGATATTTAATTGCTTGTTGTCTATCAACTTGTTGTACAGAAGTTAAACCTTTTTGAATGCTCCTACTGGAACAGCCCCATGTTATGAAACCTTTGTGCCATATCTTTGGCCTGTATGTCATAGTCAGCCACAGATGAACAAATTCTTTTAAGTCTTAAAAACTGAGATTTGGGGATGTTATTTTTGCCATGTTGGGAGTGGCAACTGGCGGCATGAAGCAGGGTATTGATTTGAGGATGTTTCCTATAAGCAGTGCTTCTCAAAGTTCCATCATCTAGCATATTCACTTCAACATTCAAGAAAGTAATTGTCTTTGGATGATAACTGACAGTATAGATTTTCCTACAATTTTCTTGAAGTATTTGATATTTTGGTTTATGGTAAGTGTAGCAGTGATTGGGTGGTATATATGGTTAAATGTACATGCTCAACATTTTATGTAGGGCAGACATTTACCCCGGGATTCATGAAGCTCGGCGCAAGGCCGGCGTAAGGTCTGCACCGGCGGTGCAGTGAATAGCCGGCGCAGTAGCGCCATATGCATATTAATGAGAGTGCACCGCAACCACAGACACGTGCGTAGTGTACGTGAGCAAGCCCAGGTAGGATGCATCTGGTGGCGTGTCTAAGCCGGCAGGAGGTGAGCAACCTAATGTGCTGACAGCCACGGTCCGCCCATAATAGTAATGGCAGCAGCCAGGTACCGTGCAGAATGAAACGCACGTAGAGTATGCAACATTAGTACCCGTCCCAAATAAACAGAGAAGCAAATACAAGCCACGAAGGCTTAAGTGTACCCGTCCAAGGAGCAAAGGATATGCATAAGACCGCGTTTGTCCCGCAATGCACCGTCAGTGGTTACACTCAGAGAAGGTGTACAGCAGCTTGTCAGCGCGCCGCACCGACATAGGAGCAGCGACTAAGGTCACCACCTGTCCCACTCTGGGTGGGGCAGTCTCTCTATGGGCAGTTGTGTCCCGAAAAAACGTATTAAAAATGGCAAATGTGCTAAGATTGTAGGACATAATGATATCCCGTATTTAATGTAATGGTAGCATGAATTGGTTATTTCTGTAACTGAAATACCTAAATGTCACAAGAAACAGAATAAGCAAGCAAACTGCCACAACAATAAGCTGTTATTTAGGCAAACAAGTGAAGTTCTATGCTATATAGTGACCGTGTGTATGTGTCGGCCTGTAAAGTCAGATGTGAGTCCCGGAAATGTCCCAGCTTGGAAACTGGAAAAGGTGGCAACCCCAGTAGCGACATGGGCATAGTCACCAGGGTTACCAGCTGTCCCAATGTGCCACGGACAGTCCCTGATTGGACAGTTGTGTCCCTGCAACAATCGGAAAAATGGAAAATGACCTCAGATCCCCTGCCAAAAATATTCCCGCAATATACATGCAATAGTAGTATAAAACATATACATTTGTATATGAAACACATACATGGCATAAGAAAATGAATAAGGAACCCAAATGCTTACAGAATAAGCTTATAGTATGGCAAACAAGTGAAGTTCTGTCAACTGCACTTGCCGTGGGTATGTGTAGTCCTGCAAATTGCGAAGTTTCCACATAACATGCCCCACTATGGGCATTGGAAAAGGTGCCAACCATAATGGTCACAAGCAGTAGTGAGAGTACATAGCCGGGTAGCTGTGTCGACATAACAACAGTAAGGAATCAAGATACCTTAAACACAGGCAAACATGTGCATAGCAACATATCCCACACCCAGCAACGTCTCTGTCGCATACACTGGATGGCGTATGTTGAAGTGTAATATCCAGAAGCAGAACACATGCATTCAGATGTAATACACAATAGCCTCATTGTACATGTCAGTCCCACCCATGTACACCTGTGCACCCTAACCTGCTAGCATCCGTGTGCAGCTATACACCCACACACAATGTGCATACCTGAAATGTGGTAAGATGTTTGTGTTAGGCAATGCCACGCGGGCAAATATGTACCCCACATGTCACCAACCCACCTCAGGTACAGATATGTAAATGGCTGCATGTGAATGTGTCTGCAGAATGTGTACATCCCGCATGTGGTATGTACCCGTCGAAACCATATAGGTTTGCATACGACATGGTGCACATAACTGTACACATGTGGACAAGTCGGGTTGTTGAACCACCGCATCGATGATTAGCTATGCAGTGAAGTCGATCACATATAGCGGAACACGTGCCTACCAAACAGGACATCCTAACAGGGTGCTACAGGCAAAGAAGGGGAAGGTGGGACATCACATGTGGAGAGTAGCGTTGCCGGACGGCCAAATACACACGGTCAAGGTAAAGGACGGAACAACATGCATATGGCCGGATGGATGTTGTTCAAAAAATATATATAGAAACACATATGAAGTGCCAGTTTAGACTCGAAATACTATATAATGCATTGAATTGTACCGTACAATATGGCAGTAGAACTAAGCCTGCATGTAATCAGTGAAGCTAAGCTGTAGTGTGATGGAATTCTGATCCTGGCAGTAACCAGTACAGCAGGCTTATGTCTGTCAGCATTAATTATCTTCTGGGTTACAGAACAATAAATGTATGTACATGCATAACATCACCCCTTCCCCTGAGGAGGATGGCCTTGTGAGCTCTATCGAAGATAACAGTACAACTCCTTACCAGAGAGACAAAGCAACGTATTAAGAAATTAACTGACTACTGTATCGGAACAGTCTAGGGTCCTTGAAACAGCTACAATCACAGAAGGACACTGTAATTGACAAGGTGCCTTGCAAGGCTGTGTTATTCTCATGGGAAAACATTTTAAAAGCACGACCCCAGCACCCACGTATGTATAGACTATTGTGGACCATAGTGATGGAAATGCCCTGTGACCGACCACGTCAGTAAGGTGGGCAAAAGATGATAGTCTACACAATGCTCATACAGCTGTAACATGTATAGAGTAAAACAAATGTCTAAACTTTTACTGCATAGTTCTTTGCCTCCTGCTGCACAGTAGTAAAACGTTATTAATCTCAGCTTCCTGTGTCATTGACTGTCATTTTGAAAATACGAATGAGTGTTACAGTTTGATTTAAACAACTCAATTGACAGATGTGTACGTTCTAGCATGGGAATAGGTCAAACCAACCATCACAATGTCCATGTGTACCACATACAAACAGCCAGTAACACGCAGTAGTAGTGCATGAAGGCATACACGACTGTGGGAATAGTACAGGACATATGGCACGTGCCAAGTGCAGATGCATGACACAAACCCCAGGATGGGTGTCCCTGCAAGGAGGAACATGTGCCAACCACACCTCCCACAGATGTACCGGCAATAAAAACACATGGCAAACACACAGAAACACTACTGTCCAACACACGACTGCAACGGAGCCTGGTCAAACACCAACATGAAGCATGCACAAACGGGAACTTGTGTAATGTTTGCCTTAACACACCCCCATAGGCCAAAGAAGAATAGAATGGACATATGCATGTAATGTTGTGAAGGATGTGTGGTAGTCCTCAGTATCACAGTGTTAGGGACACAGATACACTGTCATCAACTGTGACGTATGTGCACTGTACACAGCATACCTGCATGTAATACAGAGGACAATCATGTGCCACAGAAATATACACTGGAGAAAGAGTATAGGGGATAGACAATTGTAAATGTGACAAACTATGAATATAGGTTCATACGTCCATAGGTACAGGGTAGGCCATCGTCCCAGGCTCAGCCATAACACTACACCATAGTTAGGATGACTTTGCCAACCTTCTGTGCTTCAGATAAAATACTCATGAGATTGCTGTACCTCCGTCAAGCAGTGATAATGATGTAATCCCTGGCCTATACCTGCAATTCTCCATCCAATGGACAACATACCCACGAACAAGGCTAGGAAGGATCTCTGTCTCACATGTACTGTGATGTAGATCCACAGCATTATGAGTGTCTGGGTGATATATGTGTCACTCAAACACATCCCATTAATGACCGTGACAAGGTAAATGTCACCTGCCCTAGTGGTTCTGAGGGATGCAGATACAGTAGGTGAAGCATACACATGACATATGGGTTGACATGGCCTCGTATGTCAGGCACAGGTCAACACTAAACAGCAGGTATGTGACGTAATGTGGCAGGGGTCCTACAAGTGGGGCAGCATTACACAGAATGATGTCATCCTGCATCTGTACAACAATTAACCTATGAGGGCTTCCCAGCTGCTGTAGGTGTATGGTCAGATACAGTCTGAATGGGGCAATGTAGTAAATCCTAGGTGTAACACGTAATGGGTACAAGGAGACAATGACCTAGCCTGATGTAGATGTGAATCCCTGCACAAACAGGTGGGCAATGTAGAAGTCCCACACAACCACGATAGCAACGTGTGTGTTGAATGAATGGTGACCGACAAACTCTGTCCCCTGATCCCTGGTAATCACCCCTGTGCTGAGTGGACAGCCACCTATATGCTGGACAGGGGTGACCTAGTAGATCTCCACAGGTATAATGTTGCATTACTTAGCATTTAGCTGTGGGACATGTCCCTGACAGCAGATATGCATATCTGGGAGGCCCCTTCGAAGGATATCTGTGTCAGATGTCCGTCCCACTATGGCACCTGTTTTGCAGTCATCTACAAACAATGTTGCCCATAAAACCCCTGTGTGTGCCTGTACCGTGGAAATGTAGATGTATGACAGGAGTGGACCCAGGGAAGGGCCCCACGGGACACCACTTGCGACAGGCAGTAGGTCTGACATGCTGCCAGCAACTATGACCGTGTGGGTTGTGTCACATAGACAGTTTACAACACATTCTGTGATGTACGTGTTCACATCCCAGCCAATGGGTTTATCAACGATACCTGAGGGGGGTAATGTGATGAAGGCCTTTGCCAGGTCAAGGTAGGCTGTATGGACTGCAACACCCCCATCAATGGCCTCGGTGACTGTCCCGAAAATGTCAACCATGCTTTAAAGGCATGAACCGCCCCTGAACAAGACAAACCGTGTTGGATGCAAAGTATGTATGTCCCCTATGCAGTCATGTACGAGCCGCAGTATGATCCCTCCCCATGTCTTTGCAGATAGGTCTCCTCATGGTAATGGGACAGTAATAACCAGGCTCAGTGGAGGCATTGGCCCTGTGACGTGGGACTACAGTTGCCATGCGACACAACCCGGGTACCATACCTGAGGTGAGGCTACAAAGAAATAGCTGTCCTAACTGTGGGTCTAATTCCTCAATGAGATAGTGGAGTACACAGTGGGGTCACCAGCTGGTCTCATGGATGCTATGTCCACTACCCTGGAGAGAGCATGTCCCACCTGTGTGTCACAGGACATTTGGTGACCACAAACCGCTGGTACAGACATCTCCTCATGTGTGGGGGAGGGTGTGGAGATATCCTTACTGGACTTGTCAGCCTGTATGTTGGCAATGCGTGTATGTTGAGTAAACTCCACCTCTTTGTGAACCCAGTCAGAGCATATGTGGGAGTGACCTCCCAGGTGTTGAGCATAGCAACTGAAGGTGGTATGATTGTCAGCCAGGTCCATGTAGGTATATCTGTGGAATGTGCCCTGGACCATGGCACGACAGTGTGTAACTCTACACATATGATGACCAAGGGTGTCATACCTCACAAGGTGTCTGCTCCACCTTGTAGTAGCCACCTCCTCGTGTTGTACATCCTGTGTATGGCTGGGGTACACCACACTGGATGCTTGGCATTGGTACAATGAACCACAGTTGGGTAAGTGAATGCCTGGTTCATGCAGTCCTGTAGGTACTGGTAGATGGCAAATGTGATTGATGCAGTGGCTGCAGTACTGTCGACCACTGGCTCAGGGTCCTTAAAGGAGACCACAGTAGTGTGCAGAACTGTGTAGTCTGCCTCTGAGCAAGCAATGTGTATGGTAACTGGCAACACTCACAGCAACGGATGCCAATAGCAGAAGCCAATGTCCAAATAACATAGATTAACTTCTGCATGACAATATGTCTTATCATACATGTATTGACACGTGTGCTAATTACAATTGCAAATGGCGGTAAGACTGGCCTAAAGTTCCCGTGAAGTACACAGTCTGGAGGTGTTGTTCAGATAATAATGTGGCAATACCTCCCAATCGTGACCTCTGGGTATGAAAGTGGTTGTTAACCTGCAACATTGGATGTACACCATTGGGTTCTGGTGTCGGAAGACATGGTTCCTGTAGCACTACACAGTATGGTTAGTCAAGCAGACATCCGCGATTGCTGAACACACAGCATCAGTGAAACCCACTGCTCACAAGGACACAGTCCGACAAGCTCTACACTTTACATATGCACAGTGGTGTCCATTGTAGGACCCAAAAATTGTCTAAAGAAAAGAATGATGTCTTATTTCAATGCGTACCTGAACTCATTGTCGTCACAGGTACACATATGCACCGCAAGCGTGTTTAATGTTGCTGATAGCTGTCCATGTAATGCAGCACAGATGCACAGAAATACCCAGGGTACCGGGTCCATAGAACTGCGTCCACATCACAGTCCCGCACACATGAAGGATGTGTAATGGGTACTGTCGATTATTGCAGTCAAGGGATTCTGGGTATGTAGACTCTGGGCTCGGTGTTGTTTCGTAGGCAATCCTTTGTCCCGCCCCGTGGGAGGGATGTGTGCGTAGCACCTGCCTTACTCTCCGCTAATAATGCAAACCATCCACCGGAGAATGATAAATGCAGGTGTGAAATGTGTACAGCCCTATACTAGTGTCCAGTAGGCAATTGTCATGGATGGACAACCGTATGGCCAAGATGGCACCCACAACTGCAAACCCGGATAAATTACACAGCCGCCGTAAGGCATAACACAGGAAATACACATAGGGACTACAGTTGACATTCCACATACAAAGCTGGACCGTCGTGCCAACACCGGCGTACACAGCACTCAATCTGCCAGCAACAGAATGAGGAGCACCCGCTACCATACAGCGGAACAGATGTGCGACCTGTGGAACACATACTAATGGCACACACACAACGTCAAGTAGGATATGTAAACTATGGCATTCCCACCTATGAAGACAACATGGTTAAATGAATACATAGGTAATCAACATGTTCCGTGGTGTTATATTGGAAATACAGTGACGGATATGTCCCATTGGGATGTCTGAGGTTTATATGAAGCAGTTGCTAACCAGCATCTTTGGATGTATGTCATTTGTTCACAGTACTAAATCACCTGGTTATGTAGCACCATGTAGAATGGGTAGTCAAACAGACATCCGCGATTGGGGAACATACACCAGCAGTGAAAAGCACTGGGCAGGTGGACACAGTCCAGCAACATCTAACTTGACATATGCACATCGGTGTCCATTGTAGGACCCAAAAATTCCATTCATGGAATGCCTGCTAGCTTCCTGCATTACTCACGTGATCTCATTGTCGTCACCACGTCACAGGTACACATATGCACCGCAAGTGTGTTCAGTGTTGATGATAGCTGTCCATGAAATGCAGCACACATGCACAGAAATACCCAGGGTACCGGGTCCATAGAACTGCGTCCACATCACAGTCCCGCACACATGAAGGATGTGTAATGGGTACTGTCGACTGTTGCAGTCAAGGGAGTCTGGGTATGTAGAATCTGGCCTCGGTGTTGTTTCGCAGGCAATCCTTTGTCCCGCCCCGTGGGAGGGATGTGTGCGTAGCACCTGCCTTACTCTCCACTAATAATGCAAACCATCTACTGGAGAATGCAAAATGCAGGTGTGAAATGTGTACAGCCCTATACCAGTGTCCAGTAGGCAATTCACATGGATGGACAAGCGTATGACTAAGATGGCACCCATAACTGCAAACCCGGTGGAATTACACTGCCGTAGTAAGGCATTACACAAGTAATACACATAGGGACTACACTTGACATTCCCCATACAACAAACACAGACAACCAGCCGATGAAGTCCAAAGCAAAGACGAGGTACTGTAGACACCGTCAGTGACCACTCAGAGCACACCAGGAATTAAATGCAGTCACCATAGTTTATTGAAGCTCTTGTCTGCTTCATAAGCAGACTTATTCAGAATACATACAATGCAGTCCAACCTACTACATGTAAAACCCTTAATTGGTCAGTAAATTAGATGTGCTAGGTATTAATTACATGCCTTAAAGGCAAACAAGCAAACAAACTTTACTTGGGTTACAGATTCCACACAGTGAGGACATCAGACATTGCTTGAAAGGTACATTTTTCATAGAGAAATAGAAATATATGTATATATATGAAAGATGAACCAACATAATGTTTTCCAAATGTCTGACTGTGTAAGCTACATATATATGTTCTACGGATTGTGCCAATATATTAAAAGAACTGCAGACACCTAGTAATATAAATGAACCATAATATATACAGATAAACCGTATGATTATGACTAATGTAAAATAGACCAACGAAATGTAAAGATTCACAATGTGGTAATGTAAATATTCATTTAGAAGGTTACTTAAATAAATCAATTCAGACATCCATGTCAAAATACTAACACAAGGCCAGCGAGGTGCTTGCCCTCACATGTACTGGGATGTTGTTCCACAGCATAGTGAGTGTCTGGGTGATGAATCTGTCCCACCAACACGTTCTATTAATGACAGTGTCAAGGTGTATGTCACCTGCCCTTGTGGTTCTGAGGGATCTAACTTCTTTAGGTGAAGCATAGTCATCGGATCTGGGTTCGACATGGCCTTGTATGCCAGGCACAGGTCACCTCTGGGCAAGTGGTATGCAACTGTATACATCTGGAATTCTTTCAGTCGGTCAGTATAACACATATTCCTGAGACCCTGCATCTGTTTGTCGATGAACTGTTGGTGCCTTTCCAGCTGCTGCAGGTGTCGGGTCAGATACATTCTGAACGGGGCATTGTACCCAATCATAGGTCTAATGAGTGATGAGTACAAGGGGACAATGACCTCCCCTGATCTAGATGTGAATCCCTTCATGATGATGTGGGCAATGTGGAAGGTCTACCTAACTACGTTAGCAACGTGTGTGTCTAACAAACGGTTAACAACAACCCGGGTCCCCAGATCCCTGGTAACTCCCTCTGTGCTCAGTGGATTGCCACCTATATGGTAGCTAGGGGTAACCTTGTTCATCCCGAAGGGTATGACTATGCATTTCCTGGCATTTAGCTGTAGGCCATGTCTCTGGCACCTCTTATCCACATCTGTGAGGCACTCCTGAAGGATATCTGTGTCAGATGTGTGTCTGACTATGGCATCCAGTTTGCAGTCATCTGCAAACATTGTCACCCATAACCCCCCTGTGTTTGCTTGTACTTTGGAAATGTAGATGCTGAAAAATAGTGGACCCAGGACTGAGCCCCATGGGACACCACCTGTGACTTCCTGTGAGTATGACATGGCGCCAGCAACTATGACCATGTGTGTTCTGTGACTTAGCCAGTTTGCAACCCATATGGCGATGTATGGATATACGTTCAAGATGACGGGTTTATCAATGATACCCGAGGGGGGTATTGTGTCGAAGGCCTTTGCCAGGTTGAGGTAGGCTGTATGGACTGCTTTACCCTCATCAATGGCCTTGGTGACTGATCCTACAAAGTCAAACACGTGTAAAAGGCATGATCTGACTTTGACCAAGCTAAACTGGGTTGTATCCAAAGTATGCGAGTCCCCTATGTCTTTATCTATGAGTTCCATTATGATCCTTCTCCATGGCTTTGCAGATAAGGCTTGTCAAGCTAATGGGATGGTAATAACCAGGGTCAGTGGAGGCACCATCTATGTGAAGTGTGACTACAGTCGCCTTGTGCTACTACTCGGGTACGTATCCTGAGGTGAGGCTAAGATTAAACAGCTGTCCTAAGTGTGGGTTTAATTCCCCATAGAGTTCATGGAGTACACAGCTGGGACACCATCTGGTCCCATGGATGCTGTGTTGACTGCCTTGGACACAGCATTTCCCACCTGTGCGTTACAGATGTTCCAGGATCTACAAGTCTCTGGTATAGATATCTCTCCATGTGGGGGGGGGGAATGTTAGCACTGAACATGTCAGCCAGAATGCTGGCAATGTGTGTAGGTTCAGTCATCTTCACATCATTGTGAACCCGGTTTGAGCATATCTGGGAGTGTCCTCCCAGGTGTCCAACATAGCTGAAGAAGGATTTATGAATGTCTGTTGAGTCCTTGTTAATTTCTCTGTTGAATTTCCCCTGGATGATGTCATGACAGCTTGTAGTTCTTCACATATAATGAGCAAGGGTGTGTTACCTTACAAGTATTCCGCTTTAACTTGTAGTATCTACCTCCTGTCGTTGTAGAGCTTGTTCATGGCTGGGGTCCACCAGACTGCATGCTTGTCTGTGGTACAAAGAGTCTCAGTTTTGTATGGGATTGCCTGATCCATGCAGTCCTGTAGGTGCTGGTGGAAGGCATATGTACGTGATTCAGCGGTTTGAGTGATGTCCACCACTGGCTCAGGGGTCTTAAAGGAGACCACAGTAGTGTTCAGAAGTGTGAAATCGGCTTTTGAGAAAGGCATATGTATGGTAACCGGCACCACTGTACACATGGAACATCATGGCAATACACCACGGCTGGATGTGGGTAATGCTGGACATACCCACGGCAGACGTGGTGCGTTCCCGAGTCCGATGCCCGAGTCTCCACACACATAGCCGGCCTTAGGCATAGGCCAAGTAGGCAGCCGTCTAGGGCGTTGCTCTACTCGGGGCACCTTTCCAGACTTTGTTTGGTGTAGGTAGACCAGGAGGGGGGTAGCGGGTGATGTGGCGTTGGCAACTTCTGCCTAGGGCACCACTTAACCTAAGGCCACTCTTCCCGTGGGTAATACAGCAGTACCCACACCCAGACGCAGGTCATTGCTAGTATGGCATATCATCTATGGCAAGAAACCATATATTCCCAGACATAATGGCACAGCATAATGCCTGTCCGCCAAACGCAGACATCGCCACCCGGGCGGTGCGGACGTACTGCGCGAGATGTCCGTTACCAATGTCGACATTGTCTCGCTTTGTGAAACAAACTCCACATAGCGATTCAATACTAAACAGCGACGGAGAACCCGATGTCCCTGTGGCTGAGCTGTTCAACCTGTTCCGCCATGTTAAATGTGTGTAGCACAGCGGAACCGGCCCAAACCAAGCAACGGACATGTCTGTGGCTCAGTGAAAGCCGTCACGCAATGGTAAACCCATGTAATATTGCGACACAGGTCATACATACCGAGGGTTAGTAATGGAAATAGGTCCGTTTGACCAGACCGTGTGCAATTAGTATAACAAGATCTACAACGGGTACACCGGCCAATCGGCGCACACGGTTATGAATAATTGGGGGGGGGGTGACATGGTATCATAGACACAGACAAAACGTGCCCATGTGACTCATCTAACATTCGTAAACGGTCAGGGCAGTTCCGTACACTGGGCGGACAAGACCAAACCCAAAGCACCACAGCAACACCCTGACAATCGAAGGCCTGTATGCGTAGGGGATATAAGCACCTGTCATCTGAACATCCCTGCGGTCACGACATATGCATCCTGGGCCATGAGCGAGGGGGAATAAGGAATGTTTAACATGCAGTACCGCACCTTTCCCAGCAGGAGAATGGATGCCTGTGACGTGCGTGAGTGCGGGGGGGGATATGTAAATGTACCTAAGTACCATGCATATTAATGACACCGAACAGCTAACGTGTAGTGGTCACAGTAACTGGCAAACGTGAATGCAGTCACGTTTGAATTACGACTATAGAACATATAGATGTGAACGTGTACGTAATGCGTCCATGCTGCAAAGACTGTTACATGTATAAAGTTGTAAGTGCGTTCTGCACACGTCCGTCAACCGGATCAGACATATGTTACCGGAATAGTCACAACTAACACAAAACACGTAACCACACAGACCCAGTAAACATATATAAACAGAATACGGATATGCATGTGCACCTGCCAGAACCCACAATTCAGAAATGCGAGTGTGCGTGTGCGTGTGTGATCCACTGGAAGCAGGGAAGGTTAAGGATGTGTCCTCCACTCATTTACATTCATAATTGTAAAATATATGCTTAAATAGTACTTACTGATTCCATGCTTTGGAATCGTAATGCTACAATTATACACATTGATATAAAATATCCTGATCAACACACTACATTCTAAGGTTTACTCACAACAATTATCAACTATGTTTCAAGATTTTGATTGTATTGACCAATATTGTATTTATATTAACACATTGTTGTCGTATTATTGTTTCCATGAAGTAATGTATGCAACACTGATTTGTATATGTCACGTTATAATCAAGACTTGTAGCACTGTCCACTTAACTATGAGCAGGTTTATTGATTATTTGATTTTAAACTGACTCTGAAGGAAGTGTATAAGGGATGACTATGTAATGCATTTCGTGCTCCGACGTTGCCCTATGTTAGTAGGTGAAAGAGCTCAGTATCGTTTGACTGTGGAGTCTATCGTTTTTGTCATTGTCTGTTTTGGCCAATATATGTTCAATAATGTCGTTTATGAAGATGGGCAGGACGCAAGGTTTGCTGTATTTCCGCTTACTGGCACGTGGATATAGATAGGCCAAGTAATACATAATATAGGTAGTCAAGCAGACATCCATGATTAGGGAACATACAGCGGCAGTCAAAACCACTGGCCAGATGGTGACAGTCCAACACGTTCTACACTTTACATATGCACATCGGTGTCCATTGTAGGACTCCAAAAATAGTTGCGTTTACACCTTCGACCCGTTGTGATCGACCAGACAGAGTGTCAGCCGTGACTACGGCACAGCTAGACATATGCACCACCAGCGTGTTTAAGGTTGATGATACCTGTCCATGAAATGCAGGACATATGAACAGAAATCCCCAGATTGTCGTGTCCATAGAAGTGCGTCCACATCCCAGTCCCGCACACATGAAGGATGTGTAATGCGTGGGGGGTTGCAGCCATGGGATCCTGGGTATGCAAAATGGGGCTCGGTGTTGTTTGGCAGATAATCCGTTGTCCCGCCCCGTGGGAGGGCGGTGGGTATAGCACGTGCCTTAGTCCCCACTAAGGATGCAAAGCATCCACTGGGTAATGCTAAAAGCAGGTGTGAAATGTGTTCAGCCCTACATCAGTGTCCAGTAGGCAATTCCCATGGATGGACAAGTGTACGACCAAGATGGCACCTATAACTGGACACCTGGTGGAATTACACAGCTGCGGTAAGGCATAACACAGGAAATACATATAGGGACTACAGTAGACACTCCCCATACAAAGTCAGACTGCCGTGCGAATACCGGCGTACACAGCACTCGATATGACAGCAACAACATGAGGATCACTCGCTTCCATACTGCGGAACAAATGGGCGACCTGTGGAACACATACTAATGGCATACTAACAACCTCAACTACGAAGGTCATACGATGTTTCAACACTAGCGTTCCCGCATATAACGAACATGCTTCAATGAATAAATAGGGTATGCATGTTCTGTCTGTTTTATATTGACAATACAGTGGCGTATATGTCCTACTGGGCCTTCTGAGGATTACTTAAAGCACTTGCCAACCTGCAGCATTACATCAATACCATTTGGGTTAATCGTAGTAGAACATCGGTTTCGTAGCACAACATAATATGTGTAGTCAAACAGACATCCGCGAGTGGGGAACATACAGCAGCGGTCACAACCACTGGCCAGATGGACACAGCCCAACATGTTCCACATTTTACATATGCACATTTGTGTCCATTGTAGGACCCACAAATTTCTCCTTTTGCAACGCCAACTGGGTGCAGCGAAGACCAAGATGAACTACAGCCGTGACTACGGCACAGCTACATATATGCACCGCCAGCGTGTTCAAGGTTGATGACAACTGTCCATGAAATGCGGGACATATGCACAGAAATCCACAGATTGTCGAGTCCACAGATGTGCGTCCACATCCCATTCGAGCACACAGGAGGATTTGCTATGGGTACTGTCGAGGGTTGCAGCCATGGGATCGTGGGTATGCAGAAATGGGTGTTGGAGATGATTGGCAGATGATCCATTGTCCCGCCCGTGGGAGGGATGTGGGTACAGAACATGCCTTACCACCCACCAATACTGACAATCATCCACCGGAGAATGCTACATGCAGCTGTGAAATGGGTACAGCCCTACACCAGTGTCCAGTAGGCATTTCCCAAGGATGGACAAACGTACGGACAAGATGGCACCCATAATAGCAAACCTGGTGGAATCACACAGCCGTAGTAAGGCATAACACAGGAAATACAGATGGAAACAACAGTAGACACACCCCGTAGACATCCATCCTGCCATGCGAATCCCAGCGTACACAGCAGCCAAGGTGCTAGCAAGTATGTGGGGATCACCTGCTTCCACTCCGCGGAACATACGGGCGACCTGTGGAACACATATTAATGGCACACCAACAACGTCAACTAGGAAGGTCATACTATGGTTAAAATATGGCGTTCCCACACATAAATAACATACTGTCATGAATAAATAGGTTCTACATGTACCGGCTGTGTTATAATGACAATACAGTGGCAGATAGTTCACAATGGTACCTCTGAGGATTACTTAAAGCAGTTGCCAACCTGCAGTACTACAGTAACACCATATGGGTAAATTGTGGAAGGACACGGGTTCCGTAGCACTACATAATATGGGTAGGCAGACAGACATCCGGGACTGGGGAACATACGGTGGCAGTCAAACCCACTGGCCGAATGGACACAGTCCAACATGTTCTACACTTTACATATGCACATCGGTGTCCATTGCAGGACCCAAAAATTTCTCCTTAAGTAAGTGTGGGCAGCATACTGCGATCGTGTGAACCAGAAGAGGTGACAGCCGTGACTACGGCACAGGTAGATATATGCACCACAAGCGTCTTCAAGGGTGATGACAACCGTCCATGAAATGCAGGACATATGAATAGGACTCCCCAGGTTGCTGCGTCCATACACGCATGCTTCACATCCCATTTCCGCACACATGAAGGGTGTGCAAGGGTACTGTCGAGGGTTGCAGACATGGGATCGTGGGTATGCAAAATGGGTCTCGGTGTGGATTGGCAGATGATTCGTTGTCCCGCCTGCAGCGGACGTGGCCATGGCATATGCGTTACTCCGCACTAATAATGCCGATCATCCACCGGAAATGCAGAATGCAGCTGTGAAATGTTTACAGCCCTATACTAGTGTCCAGTAGGCAGTTCCCATGGATGGACAAACGTACGCCAAGATGGCACCCATAGCTGCAAACCTGGGGGAATCCCACAGCTGTTGCAAGGCATAACCCAGGAAATACAGATAGGGACTACAGTAGACACTCCCCATACAAAGCCAGACTGCTGGGCAGATACCGGCGTACACAGCACTCAATCTGCCAGCACATCAATGGGGATCACACGCTTCCATACAGTGGAACAGATGGGTGACCTGTGTAAACATACCAATGGCACAATCTCAACGTCAGCTGGGAATGACATATGATGGTCAAACTATGGCATTCCCACTAATGAAAGACATCCTTCAGTGAATTAATAGGATTGATGTCAATAGACCATGGCAAACACCCAATGAACAGGAAAGACTTGCTGGCACCCTATGGCCACAAACCATGTCACACATAGGTAGATGGAACAGTCAACTTAAACATTTCGTCCACGACACATCGCATATGGTATCCAAAGGTTCTTCATAGACATGTATGCGCTATCACCCGTAGGCCCCGTGAGACTTACACATAACATGGAAGTATCCAAGCTTTAAATGACCACCCTTACACTTCCATTTGTCACTTTCTATGCGAACAATGAACATGTAGCCACAGCATAGAAAGCACAGACGCACTGCTAACGAAACACACACATGTCAACATCACAGAAAGCATACTATGAACACACGTATTACATGATATTGTACTATGAAACACAAACAATCCAGCAACCTGCGGCAAGAATAGTCCCCGTAGTTCGACACAACACAAGTCATCGTAACATTTAAACAGTTTATTAAAACATGCAGCGTTGTTGTTTCCACAACGTCTGCAGAAAAAAGCAAAGTCTAAGAATGTTCACAATCAACAATGTGAGTCTTAACAAGATTTTAAAAATCACATTGTTGATTGTGAACAGTTTAAGATTTTGCTTTTTCAGAAGAAGTTGTGAAAGCAACGGAAACACACACAGACTGAAGGGACGAGAGACGAACCTACGCCTATCTACATGAACTCACTACAATATAATGCATTTACAGAACACGCTACCGAGTTTACTGAACAGAGTGCTGTCAGAGGCATACTTGTAGGCTGGTGACATCACCCGCAAGACAATAGTTGGCAATAGCCAAGGTATGTGTTGCGGAGCGTCTAGAAGCATGTTCATTCGCAGAGGCAGCTGGAAACACACACACACGGAAGGGACGGGAGACGAACCTACGCCTATCTACATGAACTCACTACAGTATGAAGCATTTACAGAACACGCTACCGGGTTTACTGAACAGAGCGCTGTCAGAGGCATACATGTAGGCTGGTGACATCACCCGCAAGACAATAGTTGGCAATAGCCAAGGTATGTGTTGCGGAGCGTCTAAAAGCAGAGGCAGCTGGAAACACACACACACACACGGAAGGGACGGGAGACGAACCTACGCCTATCTACATGAACTCACTACAGTATGAAGCATTTACAGAACGCGCTACCAAGTTTACTGAACAGAGCGCTGTCAGAGGCATACTTGTAGGCTGATGACATCACCCGCAAGACAATAGTTGGCAATAGCCAAGGTATGTGTTGCGGAGCGCCTAAAAGCATGTTCATTCGCAGAGGCAGCTGGAAACACACACACACACACACGGAAGGGACGGGAGACGAACCTACGCCTATCTACATGAACTCACTACAGTATGTACAGAACGCGCTACTGAGTTTGCTGAACAGAGCGCTGTCAGAGGCATACTTGTAGGCTGGTGACATCACCCGCAAGACAATAGTTGGCAATAGCCAAGGTATGTGTTGTGGAGCGCCTAAAAGCATGTTCATTCGCAGAGGCAGCTGGAAACACACACACACACACACACACACACACACACACACACACACACACACACACGGAAGGGACGGGAGATGAACCTACGCCTATCTACATGAACTCACTACAGTATGAAGCATTTACAGAACGCGCTAACGAGTTTACTGAACGGAGCGCTGTCAGAGGCATAGTTGTAGGCTGGAGACATCACCCGCAAGACAATAGTTGGCAATAGCCAAGGTATGTGTTGCGGAGCGTCTAAAAGCATGTTCATTCGCAGAGGCAGCTGGAAACACACACACACACACACACACACACACGGAAGGGACGGGAGACGAACCTACGCCTATCTACATGAACTCACTACAGTATGAAGCATTTACAGAACGCGCTAACGAGTTTACTGAACGGAGCGCTGTCAGAGGCATAGTTGTAGGCTGGTGACATCACCCGCAGGACAATAGTTGGCAATAGCCAAGGTATGTGTTGCGGAGCGTCTAAAAGCATGTTCATTCGCAGAGGCAGCTGGAAACACACACACACACGGAAGGGACGGGAGACGAACCTACGCCTATCTACATGAACTCACTACAGTATGAAGCATTTACAGAACGCGCTACCGAGTTTACTGAACAGAGCGCTGTCAGAGGCATACTTGTAGGCTGGTGACATCACCCGCAAGACAATAGTTGGCAATAGCCAAGGTATGTGTTGCGGAGCGTCTAAAAGCATGTTCATTCGCAGAGACAGCTGGAAACACACACACACAGAGACACACACACACACACACACACACACACACACACACACACACACACACGGAAGGGATGGGAGACGAACCTACGCCTATCTACATGAACACACTACAGTATGAAGCATTTACAGAACATGCTACCGAATTTACTGAGCAGAGCGCTGTCAGGAGGCATACCCCTACGTGGGTGGTATCATTTGCAGAGGCAATGCGCCCGATCGGGAGTTAGGTCAGAGTGCGCAGTCACGCAGCCTGTTACCATCCCAAGGTCGCCGTACAGTAACACGTTAGTGCTGCAGTCGGGAATACCAAGTAACTACTGATCAGTACATCACTGCCTACTGGGCATGCTCAGACACTTAGACTCGGCACAGAGCAGACATGCATACACATGGTGCGACGGCATGGGTGGCGGAATGTGGACCGTCATGTGTGTCCAGCCACACAACAGAAACCTGGCCATGCCACAGACGTGGCCGCTAAGGGATACAGGCATGCACCCGGGTATAACTGCAGTCGGCGGTGTGCACTGTGCTGTGTGTCTATCTACACAGCTGCCTACTGGGCATGCTCAGACACTTAGAGTCGGCACAGAGCAGACATGCATACACATGGTGCGACGGCATGGGTGGCGGAATGTGGACCGTCGTGTGTGTCCAGCCACACAACAGCAACCCGGCCATGCCACAGACATGGCGTTGCAGCGGGAATATCTAGGTGCAATTAACCATGTGTAGGACTGGCCTACAGTTTGTTGCATGCTACAGACAACCCTCCCAAACACAGGCTACCTGCACAGATGTCCTGAGGACACTGGTGAGTGGGCATGCTCTCACAACAGCACCGTATTGGGTGACATGAACCACCCATACATAGACTGGGTACATTACCCATGGCACAACACACTACGCCACCGGTCCCAGGTGTTCTCACACCTGGCCACTGTTAAACAGCCATGCACCATACATACTAGGGGGGGATGTCTGACAGTTCTGCCCATCACACATGGTGAGGATATGCCCCACACAGGATGTACAGCCCTCAATGGTGATGCCAGACCGTATAGTGGATCCAGTGGTCATCCACATCCTGTAAGCAACACCGGCATGGGGGACCTAAGTGATGACCTCTCCACAACAAACCACACACATCATACGACCGGTGTGGTACCCTACAAGTCCTCCATGCCAGTGTTGAACACAGGCCAGACCGGCAACCGCCTAATGAATGCCTTCTCTGAGCACCCACATGCATGTCTGCAACAGGCAAACATGATAACATCAGGACCTTGTCCACCACAGGTAGGCACATGGTGTGGTGGACCCCAGCCACTGACTAGCTGTACATCAACAGTTGAAGCTAATCCATGACAGAGCAATGTCAGTACCAGGGAAACCATCTCCCATTCATACCGGCGTCACCATACGGCCACACATACAATCATCCACGGCCGCTTGTGGGAGTGGTACTGCAGAGGGCAGATGAGACAACCATAGGGCCTTCCCTAACTGTGGTAAGGACATGGTTGGGGGCACACAGACTTGGCTGGAAATGGTCCAGAATGGTACAACGGTCACTGCACCCACAGACATTGTCTGCAAACCAGCGGACATGTTCCATGCATACATCCCCCCAAGAGGGACATATCCATCCCACCAGAGTGTAGCCTCCCAAACATCTCATATGGCCTGGAGTGATCCCATATCTCTATGGCGGTTGACACAGCACCAATGGGCACCGATGGTGTCCCTGGCTGTGTGCTACCCATCCTCATTGAGGCCCTCGGCTCACACATGCGGCCACTGTGTCATGTTAGCCTTACTATGGGCTATGTCCCCAATGGATGGCATATGGCATCTGTGGCCCCACTATGCCAGGGTAGTGCTCTTATGGACTGTAGACAGCCACACCCTATCCGCTTGACAAGCCTTGTCTGCAAAGCTGTGGGGAGGTCCATACAGGTGCCCATGGATACAGACAGCGGTGTACAGCCAATACCGGAACATACCCACAACAACTTAGTCAAGGGCGGATCCTGCCTCCCGAACCTGCTCGTCCTGTCTGGAGTGGTCACCAAGGCCATTGATGGGGATACGCGGGTTTGCACACAGTACCCTGACCTGGTGGGAGCGTTCAGAGCACACTCCACATGGGACTCATGGAAAGGCTCGCCAGCATACATGTGGAGACATATGTCACCCGATGCTTCTCAGAAAGGTTGGAGGTCACACCACACAGGGTTGTTGTTCCTGGTGCCTTGTCACACTCATATCTGGTCTCCAGTGGAGGCCCACAGGGCTCAGTCCTGGGCCCCCTGCCATATGGCATTCGACCTTCCAATGTGCATGCAATCATAGGGGGATTGTGGCAGACAAGGTATGCAGATGACTACGCACCGGCCACCATACCCAACACCCCATGTGACACGGACATCCACCTAGGGCATCATAGACATGGATAACTGGTGCCAGAGCCATGCCCTGCTACTACATGCCAGAGAAGGTGCAGACCTACCCAGTGTGAAGGACATGTTTGGCCCAATGTCACATGTAGGTGGTAAGCCATTCCAGATGGTGGACATGTTCATTGAAATGGCTACGACACCTGTCGTTAACCTCTGTCAACACATACAATGGCAATGTGGGTGTGAAGACATTCCACTGTGGCCTCCTGGTCTGGAAGGAATTGCATCGACATCAGGGGTGTTCATTGTACCCCTGTACACATCATACACCAGAGCAATGACTGCGTACAATGGCACATCTGGCCTGTAGCTAACATGACGCCTGCAGCACTCGGAAGGACCGCAAATGTTACACAAGGCGGGGATGACGGTGCTAGGACATGTGTCACAAGCTGCACGACCAAGGGGACTCCGGCTGTAAACCTTCACAGCACATCTGCTCTGTGGTGATCTGTGCCTGGCATACACGGCCATGTCTGACCTGGGAGACATGGGCATATTCTACTTCCTAGGCTCCAGGCAAACACGGGCACAGAAGCGACTGTCACACACATCACCACAAAGAGGAGTGTGACGTGCTGGGGGAACAGGGTCAATGGCCGGAGACCCCCTACAACACGTAGAGGAGTGCCAGCCCATGTGAAGGAAAGTCCCTGACTGCCTTCGTCCAGGAGTAATAATGACGTGTGGATGTGTGGATATAGTTATGTGCCAGGCATCATCTGTGTGTCAGTGCTGGACGAGGGACTGGGGACTGATGGATGTGGCATCCCCATCCTGAGGGGTGTTAGCAGCCACACACAGTCATGCTAGGTCCACACATGTCATAGGGCACATACCCTGTTATGTACATGTGCGCCTATGTTCCTATGTAGGGGTCCATGCTGGGTGCGGGTACCTGTGCTATGCTGATGTTGCCAGACATGCCTGTGGGTACCCCACGACTACACGTGGGGAACTAATTACTGTGCTCCCAGTAGGCACATGCAAGTACACCATGAGTGTCATACGGGTTAACTGAACCAACATGGTGCTACACATGTAACCACCACGCATACTGTGTACACAGATCAATGAATGCTGCACCTGTCCTGCATGGTATGTCTGCTGCATGATGTCAGTGCACAACCCACATCACATACACACCTGTCACCAGCCATACACACACACCACAACATACACATCACGTACTATGCGGACACAGGTATCACATACACCTCTCACTATCTTGTCCACCCTGTGCATCAGAATATGTTTGCATAACCATGCACTGATGGTGTAGCTCACAGTTATGTGTCAGAGACTTCATCATATGCACAGGGTGATATGTGTGCCACAGGCATGGGCTGTACCAATGGATGACATCATGTGTGTGTGTAAGGGCCTGTGCACTGAGTGGGCATGACTGTGTAGATTGCATGTGGGTGTGGTGGAGCCCTACAGTCGTATTTGCTGTGTGTGGGTTTGTGTGTACACAGTTCAGTCATCTGTGATGCCTACACGGGGTATGCTTGGCAGCCCCAGACTGTACAGTGCAGGTGTTATGGCTCACTGTGTCCGCCTGGCGCGACGTGACCCGTGCCTGCCTGGGGTCGCACGGGCACGACCGGGTGTAGGTACAGACAGTCCACTCTCCGATGTCACATGTCCGCTGGAAACGTGCCCACGCCGGGCCCAGGGCCACGCCGACGTGGCCTGCTCTGTCCTGGTGTGGTCGGTGTAGTAGCCTCTGCACTGCTGCTGCTAACAGAACGGTGTGGGTGGGCATGGGAGGTGGCACGCACACGCTGACCTGCACCAGGTGGTGTTGCTGGCCCACGCCCACATGCCCTATGCCTCACCCCTACCTGGTGTTCCTGCACGGACAGCCCACGCTCAAGGATGGCCATGCCTCGGTCGAGGATACCAGCCATCTCACCCAATCTCCTATCCAGAACATCGGCAAGATGCTGTTGGGCATTCGCCAATGCCTGGATGTTGTCATTCAAGGAACGGATTGCAGACCTCTGCAGCCTCTGCCCTTCCTGGTTCTGCCATTCGGCACATGCCTGCGCCGCCATTACAGTCTGGAACATGCATCTGGTTATACCAGCTGCTGCACCCTGTACAGCAGGTGTATGTCTAGCGGTGCTCCCCCTATGAGCAGCACCTGCCACATGCCTGCGTGGCACTGCACCAGTCATTACACTGGCAACATCGTGTGTACCCACACCTTCTGCAGCCACCACACATTCCTGCTCGGTGCCAACAGACGCTGACTGACTGTCATCTATGGGTAACGGTGTTGGGGTATGTGTCGGCATCCGAACCATGTTCAGGGATGAAGGGGACATAAGTGTGATGTTCTCCAATGGCACAGTGTGTGCCTGTGACGACCCTGCCTGTGCCTCATGCACATGGTCATCACCACTAGTATCTGTGGGGACACTAGCATCAGCTGGACCGCAGGAGGGGAACTCACCTACAGCACCTGTCAATACAAAGGCATACCGTCAGTTACAATACACACACACACACACACACACACACACACACACACAGACATCATGCATGTGATAATGCAGGTGGCATGCAGCATTCACACACCACAGACCAGTGAATGTAGACCAGACATTCCTAGTGGCAGTATGCACACTGCCCTGGTGGGAACAGTACAACAGGCAGGTGTCTTTTAGTAGGCATGCAGTACACACATTCATGGTAGTTTGCATGCATCACCGTGATACACCGTGTGGCCACGGGCGAGTTGACAGTACACATGTCTGCCGACACTATGTCATGTACACCGCATACATGTGTGGTATCATGTGGACATGTGACGATGGTGTCCCACCGCATGCACCACATCACTATGGCTGTCATGGTGCAGTGTTATGTGTACAGTCTACAGATACAATGTATGGGTAACAGGGATGTCTGTGCAGGTGCGGTTGGTGTGAGCTGTGTACATAGCTGTACAGTGTGGAGGCGGGCACTGTGCCACTGCACAGTAGCAGGACACAGTTATGTTTCTGTGTGATGCGTGACCTGGACGCATTACATTGCCATGTCTGTAAGTCAGTTCAGCCGCTCAGCAGCACGTATGTGGTGGATATTGGAGGCACCTGTAGTAGCTGTGGAGAGGCATTCCATGTCAGTGGTGTACTACATCGGATGTCCAGGGGGGCCACTACAGTGATGAGCCCACTATGTGTGTACAGGGTGCAACGGTGACTACCCACTGTGAATGTACTGTGTGGCAACATGCCTGTAGGTATCGACCATGGCCTTGTCTGTCTGGGTCATTGACAATTGTGTGTGGTGGACATCGTGCACATGGCCCTGTGGTGGCCCATGTGACATACAACCATACTAAGGTGTCACATTCCCTACAGATATGCAGACAGTGTGGATGTCTGCTATGTCGTGCATAGGTCATGTCATGTTGTGAAACTGTTGCAGCCAGACATCCACGTGCATGGGACATGGCATGTGCCATGTCACAACGTGTGCACCCGATGCAGGGGCATAGGTCACTTTGGTAACACCTGTGCTCTGGCAAGATCACAGCTCACTATGTGGTACTGTATGCATACTGCAGAGGCATACCGATGCATACTACACATGCAGCCATTGTGGAACACCTACACCATTGTATGCATAGCTGAATGCACGTAACACACCAATAGTTCGTGTGGTGTCATGCCACTCACGCTAACGGTTGTATCTACTGTACATGGGTGGTGTGTGTCGGGTGGTGCAACCTGTATACCGTGACTGGGGCACACACAGGTGTGCATGTCATGCCTGGACACATGGGGAATATCAATACACCATATCATGCCTTTGACTAGCAACAGACTTACCTGCAACAGACCCTTGTGTTTGCAGCACGCCAGACGTACCTGTAAAGGGATGACACAAAGGTATACACATTATCCATTACTATCGCCACAGTCAGCAGTGTGCATGTCACATCATGCATCTGTGTGTTAGCATGTGCTATGCACATGTCTGCTAACACAACATAGCATACTGTAGTATGCGTCTTGTGTGGCCATATACCTGGCATGTATTGCTATATTATGTGTTGTACTATGACACCCACCCCCACGTCACTTATAATACAAACATGCAACCCTGACTTACCATGCAGCTCCAAGCTCATAGTTCGGGAGACACCCACCTCCACGATGGACGCATGGGTTTCTGCGTGTTGTTCCGTGGGTGTCCCCAGACTGGCCAGGAGCTCCTCCGTGGCTGTGAGTGGGGGCTGGGTTGGTGGCCCACCACCTGTCCCACGTTGTTGTCTGGCGATTGCAGTGGCACGCTGTCTTGCATGTTGGATCAGGTCTGTGCAGTGCCTGCGGATCTGCTGATAAGTGCGGTTGTATCCACCCAGGCTGTTCACCCTCCTGCACATCTTCTCCCACATCTCCTGTCGTTCCTGTGCCTGCTGTGGCACATGACTAAATAACATGTCATGATTAGTATGGAGGTATGGTATGATCACCTCCTCCTCCTGTCGACTGAATGCAGGAAGCCGGGATCGTGGCATTATCTGTAAGACATAATGATGGTGGCAGGTCACATTTACACTGCTGTGCTGGCATACTGTTGGAGATACATTGCTATGACAAGTATGACATCTGCACAGTAATCTGTGAAAGGCATCGTGGCAGTGACACAGCCGATGTATTGGCTTCACACCATTGAGCAGTGGGTGTCACATCATATCTGTTTGCCACCCCATCACACTGTACACGCACCATCTAGATGTTAGCCAGCTGTGGACATGTGTACCTGGCTGCACCTGTGTCCATATCACTGGCATAGCTCCCCATGTGACGTCGGTGCTGCTGTTCACCTGGACGCTGTGTATATGTCAGTACACATCACGTCTGTAGCCATTGTGAACGTCAGCAGTGGCACTGTACACATACACATGGACACCTGCACATGCATGTGTTGTGCCATGTACATCCACACAGCACTGTACGGGTGTTGGACAACTTGCCACAGCTCACCTGTGTTGCACATGTGATAGACATAGGGCAATGTGTAACCATGACACATTAGCTGGACAGGCCATGCATAGCATGTACACACACACATTGTCAAGAGCATCACACAGCACCTGTGACACCACAGGGTGCATCACCGTCACATTACTGCTGTGTATGGTTGATAGTGAGAGTGCCTTTTGTCCATTGCACCATGTAGGACTGTGATAGCTCATGCAGCCTTGCTGGGCAGGTCTGCATGGTATGGCAGGGTATGCCACATACATGGCACTGGGTTGTGATCCACCTGGGGGTTTACGATATTGGCAGGGTGGCTGTCCATTCCATATGTCATTGCTATGTGTATATGGACATTCAACATGTCTTTAGCCATGGTGTGGACACTGGCCTCAAGCGAGGTATGCTGCACGCTGCTTGCTGAGGGTGTGTCTGGTGCATGCAGGTATCACACATCCATGCATACACTGTAACCCTGGCAGGTGCTATGTGCTGGGATATTGATCAACACAGTGCTGTATGTGGACACACACCGCTATCCCGTGCACATGGATGGTTGCCTGCACTGATGTGGGTACCACATATGTGTACATCCAGTGCCTGCTGCCACCCCCATGTCTGCTGCTGCACTACACACCGCCATCCCTCCCTCTGTGAATGTGGTGTTGGGCACAGCATAGGTATCCATGTATGGGGTCAGGGATGTTCACCTAGCAGGGTCACTGATGGTATCGTCGATCAGACCATACGCGTATGACGCACCCCTCACACATATAACCCATTCATATTGTTGTTCACAATGGTGACACAGCTATATTGCTATGCCGGAGTCATTCACAGCCATACATACACAGATGCATGCACGTCCATCTGTGGCATGGCCTGGACTATTGGTGTGGTTCTGCACATTACATGTTTGACTGCAGCTGGCGCAGACCTACTGTGCACATGTCTACACGGTAAGCCTGTTCTACAGTAGACATCTGTGATGTGCTGTGCACATCTCATATCTGCACATTTGGTTGGTGTCCATCGGTCCACGGGCCAGTGGTGGGACACACAGGGATGTTGCTGAACATATATGCATGCAACCCTGTACAGCTGTAACACTAGCCTCTCAGATGCTCATGTGTCGTGGACGTGAACACTGTACACACACATGTGGTTGTGGGCTGCCGTCCATACCCATCTCCTCCTGTGGGTTGCTATCATCCCACACATTCCTTGTATTGTATGTTCAGGCTATGCACCTATGTGGGGCTTGTGGGCATGCAATACGATAATATATGCCTTTGCACCCATCACAGACAATGTCACACAGGTACACCGGCAGCCGTACACATCACAGCTTGTTGTCAGCACGTCACATGTGGTACACACATAACACATCTCCTGTGGGACATGGGCATGTCCAGCAGTCACATACCACAGCTACCCCTACATGACGGCTATGCAGGACATGTGTCTGTACAGCTACTGTGACATGTACATGAGCAATGCCCCCCTACCTACATCACATGGTACTACCTGTGGAGTATGTGTGTCTGCATCCATGCTATGGCCATAGATGACAATTGTACATCAATATGTGCAACATAACTCATTGGGGGTTGTCATGTGCACATGTTCCATGTGTCAATGCATTGTTTGTGTCTGTTGGGCGGTCATTGTTGTGCATGGTTTACATGGCTGACATAGCGTACTGTGTCTGATTCCAGGTACTTCATTGGGCTACCAGCATTGTACATTTCTACAGTACATTCCAGCCATCATGTAGCCAGCTTAGATGACAGTGGGAGGTGTTCTGCCATGTGCACATATGTCACACAGTACGAGGGTGACTGACACACATTGCCAGGACTGGGTTCTGACTGCTGTGGATGTGTGTACTGGTGTTGACAACCATGACTGCACCAGATGGTGTCTTCTGGATGTGTAACATTCACAACACACACCTACATTCACATAGCAGCACATTGTCCATGACAATGGACATTCCTGCATGAACACTGTGTACGGTATGTCTGTATGACCACTGCATATATCACTGGTAGCCACCAGCATGGCTGCCTACAACAGCGGTGTGTATCCTGTGCAAACATGGGTTACACCTGTCACAACACACCTGTGTCAGATGGCCCTGTAGTGGGTGACAGTGCAGTTCCATACATCATGTAACAGTATACATCATGCACCAGTGTGTTGCAGACATGTGAACGGCTGTGCTAGTCGACATATGCACACATGACACATCACCTGGTACACCGTGTCTGCCTTGCCACCTGCTATTTTGACCACCCTGTGATGACATTGTACGGCCCACATGGACTGGGACATGTGATGGGTCAATGGTGAATTAACCCTCCCGGTGTGTGTCTAGCCAGGTGTCCAGTAGCCAGTGGTCTGCACGCAGGGATAGTGTACATTGGCCTACTCTGTCACTGGGACTGTTGACTATGGTCATACTGTAGTTATGCAGGCATGTGGTGTTTGTCCAGTCTTATAGCCGTGTTCAACCACACTACCGTGGCACACATGACCTGTGGACATCTGCCTAAGGTGTGCAGCCCACATGTACATCTTCACATGCTATGCTGCCTGTGCAGCGGTGTCACATGTCTGTCTCCGGCAGGGCTGTCACAGGTAGGCACAGCATGCAGTGATGTGTGACAATGCTTACACCCTCCACTGTGCTGTACACAAGCACTGCACACACAGTACAGCACACATGTCATTTATCTGCAGTGCCTGGGACCTGCCTCCATGCCCTACACGGCACACCTGCCAGTCCAGATTGTACACAGATCATACCTCCCAGGCACATACCTGGACTGCAACACACACGGGTGGGTGGTTCCCACACCACACAGTGATTTACACACATACTGTATATTCCCAAGACACATTGCATCATAGGTAATCCATGTTCAGATACCCATGTTCGTGACTACGCACATTGTGACACGCGACAGTGAATACACTGTACACCACAGGTTACATGCTGGTCGTGTTGGCATACTGTACATTGCACCTAGGACAGTTGCTACTGCTATGTATTGACAGCAACACGCCCTTCCCTAGTATGGACTCCCATGTACCCACACATGCTTGGCCATGCAGTACGCATAGCTGGGTGACACATTACACAACACATACCATACCTACACTACCCTCGGCATGCACCAAACCTCCATGTGTCTGTGTGCTATGCCTACACACATCCCCCCTCTGTTTGCTGAACATCCATGCTTCTCAGCCCTGCTAGCCACACCCTAAACACACAACCATAGCAGCATGCATGGTACATACACTCTACAGCCGGTATTACTGACATCCACTGACAGAGGTAGTTGATGGCATGGCACCCCGTACGATGGACAGTCCACATGCCTATGCCAACACTGATCACAGTGCACTTCTGCTACATTTACACACTGGTAGGGACCATGCTATTCCACACAGAGACATGGTGGTACTGGCCTTTCACAGACGCCACAGTGGTATTCCTGTTTCATGCACACGTGCTGTATGGGCACATGTGCAGGCTGTTGCACGGTAGTTATGTTCACCTGTGTGTGGTGTGTCACTTGACAGTCATGGTGTGTCCTCATGGTGCATCACATACTCCACAGCTAGCTACCTACACATGACTGCCAGACATTGCAGTGTGGGCCCTCACGCAGTGTGGTGGTATGTCTCTGCTGTCTGACTACATCCACATTCAATGCAGCATACCACAGTCATGCAGGCATTGCCAGCACAGATGTTGCTGGCATCGTGCCTGCCAATGGGGTACCTACCAACAATACACACTCTCACTCACTATAGGGTTCCAATCATTGGCTGGACATTGTATTAACCCTGTGGACACATACATAGTACTGCCATGCACATGTTATGTCCGGGAACACAGTCCCAATGTCACCTCCAATCTCCGTAGTTGCTGTATCCCACCAACCTGGCTGTTACATGTCTCTGCAGCAGCACACTGCATTGACTGCTAGCCCATTCATGTACGTTGTGTACCCTGACCACCACACTACCACATCTATCACACTACACATGGGTGGTACTGCATTGCACGTATGGGGCTGCATTTGTACACCCATGACTGGGCCATTCAGTATGGCACTGGGCCACATCCTGACATACATGCTTCACACACTCATTGACTACCTGCATGCCTTTACTGGCACCCTTGTTGGGCTTCTGTGCCACAGCACACCACATCCCATGCTGGCCACCTGTCATACTATTGCATGGGTGGTTGGGGTGGTACAGAGGGTATCACATCAGACATGATCCGCTCTTTGCCCTTCAGCGCCATTCCACTTTATGCTATTGCCAATGTACACATCCAGCATCACATCGTACCCTATGTCTCAGGATGTTACGCCATGTGCCTCCTGTACAGGTCACACAGTGGTGCAGGCATATCATGCTAACTACAACAAGTCAGGGACGTGTGACATTGCACAGTCCTCAGTCATGTGGCCCCTCATGCTCATTATTTGCATACGTACACTACCTGCTGTCACAGAGTATTGTCCATGCCTACATATACCACATCTACATACCTGGCAGCATTCTAGCTCATCCTACTCATATTGCTAACGACCATACAGGTGTCAGTGTGGCAGATATATCATGTAGATATCATTGCATCAGTTACATCACACATAGTGCATACACATCACCTTTGCATAGTGACAGTCATGCAGTGTGTATCACATGGATACTGTCCCTATACATGCATATCACGTTGTACATGGTAGCTGTACACACACATGCCCCACATGGTGCTGTGGTTGCCATATTCCACCATGGTGTGGGTACACATGTGCAGGACCACGCATTTCTGGACCGTATGTCTAGCTGATACCTTGGGTGCCCTTGTACCTGTGCCATACACACATGTACACGCGGGCAGTGTTACAATAACACATATGTGGTGTACCTTACACAATGGATACAATGTTACATGTCTCAGTATAGTCATGCTGTGATGTCTACCCGACTCAGACAGTTTACATATGCAAATGACAGTCATGTAACACATCTGTACTCACCTGCATACCACTAACACAGGGGTGTAATCTACTCTGCCATGGGCCATGTTCTCTGCATTACTGATGCATGTAGTACTCCTACATGGCATTTGCAGTGGGCAGGGTGGGAGGAGCAGTCCTGCATGTGTGCACACATGCCACATTGCTCAGCTCGGGCGTCTGTGTGACATCCACAGACTGGACACACACCGTGCTGTGGGACATAGGTCCTGTGCACATCCCACAGGGGCACACTGTGTCACTAGTCATGTGATAGCTCCCTTGCTGTAGGGTGACACAGACTCATGGTACCACCACAGCGGAAGTACTGTATAGACATACAGTTGACATCCACTTCTGCCGTTCAGTGGACACTACCATGGGGGGGGTGACACTACTGTGTACATTGCACATGTGTTTACACACGGCCCTGCTGGACATCATTGTGGCACACATTGCACCTGCTACGGAACGTTTGGACATGGTTACTTGCTGTTCCCTCCATTTCGGGTACCTATTCTGCTACTACACTGTCCCATATGTGCAGGCCATACATATCTTGTTTATGTACATAACATTAGGCCATCCCTCCATCATGCATGCTATGCCTGTGATACTGTCTATGATTTCTGAACATATCCATCATGACAGCTTTGCATTACACATAATTGACATAGTCACCCCTACTGCGTGGGATACGTGCACGTCGTGCGCACATTCCGTATGACATCGGTATATGCCCATGCACATGTGTGCTGTGACACTATACATACATGGCCTATCCCCTGCTGTGGGGCTTCATTGTTCGATATTCACTGACAGCATCGGCGTGGGTGGTGGCATTGTTCTGTGTTTGGAATCCCTATGGCGGACCTTGGGTTATCACGTCTGTGTACATGTTGTCCCACTGCTGTGCACACATTGTCCACAGTCGTTGGTATGCTCCGCGGCTTAGCATTTCATAACCACCTTTCACCACTCTCTGCCTAATGGACAGGTATCTTTACTTACACACATCGTTCACATACAGTGCAGATTAGTCATACGTATCATGCGTTACACATCAGTACATCTCGTGGGTTCGACATACCTTTCCGGCCGTCGCTTCTGTATTCGTCAATATCTTCCTCTCAGTATTTCCTTTCAATAGCGTTTGTGTTCGTTATGAACATACGGTTTGAATATCCAGGGAGTCTTCCTTGTATTCGTCGTCACCTGAGGCATGTGGGTTCATCACGCCAATAGCTGTTCCTCGGTGTGTACTTATGCGCATATCACTGGTGATCCTCCTCCATTCGTACGTTACCCGGGAAACTAGGCCATGGTTCATTCCTCGTGTGGCCGTTAGTTATTTGCACTACCTTCGTGGGGATGGTATGGATTGTATAATGTTTGTGTGACTGCATACGCTATGTGTGGTGTCAGGTACATTACGCTGTGGTGTTAGACGTGGATTGTGTGTGTTGGGTATGGTATTCTGTTTGACATGTGGGTGTCCGTGTCCTGGCGGCATCTGTCGATGGCATTGTGCATTCAGATGTGTAACATAGCTGTTATATTCCTGTACACAACGGATGCAAGGATGCATCAGCTGCTGCTAGTGTTTCCCACGCGGCTTGTTGTGGGTATGCCGCTGTCATTGACTGCCTGTATGTTTTTGCTACGGTTTTAGCTGTTATCCCTTTGATATGTGTGATGGGGTATATCTGCGGATGTGGGTGACGGGTACGGGGTGTGGGTCTTGCATTTATACATACAAGATATGCTTGTGTGTGTGCTCCATCCCTGCTTGGGGAGCTGCAGGTTACCTGTCTGTTGTTCTGGGAATGTTTGTTTTGTTGATGTCGTGGTGTCGGTATCGCCTGCATGTGTGCTTCCTGCACGTATTCCTCCTTCACATCGGTTATATATCTGCGGATGTTCGTCCGTGCCTACTATCCATTGGCATTTTGTCACTGATAGTTACGGTGATTGTGGTCCTATACTTGGGACGGCCTGTATGCTACCGGTAGCCTCCTATTCGTGTGCCGCTTGCTTACTTAACGGTCGTGGAACACACAGCGGTATTTCTGGGACCGTAAGTGTTCACGATCGGTGCCGGAATAGCACATTCGTATTTTCGCCGTACATGCCTGATGCTGTGTAACGTTGCCGACGTATCGTGTTGAGTCTACCATATGGCCGCCATACATACGGTCATGGTTTGTACATGCGTCCTTTGCATCTCCTGTCAGCTATGGCCCTGTGGTACATTCTGGGACATTTGCGCTTTGCATCGTTTTACGTTGCCACGCGCATAGCCACTGAGGAGATGTCAGTACTACTTTGTGGGTACTGCTGTACATACGCCTATGGTTCATGTACTGTATGCCTACGCATGTTATTACACTCCGCCTGTGACATGTCACCTACATACACATTTTACAGTGGCACACACATTACACACACACAGCGGAACACACGACAACCTCACCTCACACATACACATATTGCCGCCATGGCTCTCAACCTTCCATTTCCAAAATGAGGAACACACACATTGCTAATGTGGAACAAATGGTCATAATGTGGAACACATACTAATGGCATACTAACAACTTCAGCTAAGTAGGTCATAGGATGGTTAAAATATGCTGATTTACTTACAATGAAGAACCTTTAATGAATTACTATGATTAATTTCTATTTACCAGGATGTCATTTAAATACATTCCTAACAATGAATGTTTGACAGACATTTTCAATGTGGAACTTTGAGGAACTGCGAGGAACATGAACTGTTTTAGACCCCAAATGGGGTACGTTCCTCATAATGATGTACACTTGACTGGTATGCTTGCCGCTTTCGCACCGACGGTTGCACACAATACCTACGTTGGCCGCATCGCCGGCGGCGGCATGTACCTCCGCACTCATATCCTATGGATATGACGCGCACATATCCCATTACTGTACCGTGGACTGGTGATCATCCCGACACGCGGATATGTATTGATGCAGGTTGACATTTCCATGGCTGGCGTTCCCTGCTCTGCCCACCCTCCCGGATGATCGGGTTGTCGGTCACTATGTTTACTATGTGGAGATTTCGCGTCTTACTTATCTGTGAACTTGCATCCCTGGGTTCCATATTAACCTGTTGTACTTTATATCTGTGTATGTGTACATATATTTCTACATGTGTACTGATATCTATTTCCGTATCTATGTATGCACATAAGTACATATGTGGTCGACTTGCGGCGATAGTGGCGGCAGCATACGGCTACGCCGTGTGCTGTAGAACCAGCGTGCGGTGAGGTGTTGGCGTTCCATGCTCTGCTGGCTATTGGGTGTGCAGTGTTTGGGTGGTGCCTTTGTTGGAGTCACACATTGGTCCAGCCATACGGTACACATTACGGGCGGACATGTTTGTGTGGCATCCATTTCACTGTGTGTGCAGGTAAGGAGGTGTCAGTCCATGGGGCCTACGCTGTCAAAGTATGTGCTATGCGTTCCCTCTTTGCCAGGGCGTAGGCATATTGGGTACACCTCCGTCTACCTACTGGGGCTGGCACAGCGTGCTCATGGCGCTGAACGCCCTGTGCCTGTGCTTGCCTTGGCAGTTGTGGCGGGCTTGGTGGCCCTACACCATTATGTCCCTGCAGCAGCTGTTTCCGCAGAATCATATTGTGTAGCATACAACATACTATGATTATGTGGGCACATGTGCCTGGAGAGTACTGCAAGGCTCCACCGGATGTATCCAAGCACCGGAACCGTGATTTCAACATCCCAAACACACACTCTATGATTATTCTGGTTTGTGCGTGTGCCTCATTATGGCGTTCTTGCATGTGTGTGTGTGCATTTCTGATGGGTGTCATCATCCACGGCTCCAGTGCATAGCCAGCATCCCCCACAAGGTGACCTTGTGTGATGTCCCCCATGGCGAATACCTGATACAGCTGTGAGGCATGCCAGATATGGGAGTCGTGGTAGCTTCCAGGGCTGCCAGCACACACATCCATGATAATGCCCTGCGCATTGCACACGACCTGGCAATTGATGGAGGGGTATCCCTTGCGGTTTATGTAGCGTCTACCCTGCTCCCCCGTCGGTGACTTCATTTCTATGTGCGCACAGTCGATCGCACCCAGTACCTCCGGGTATTGTGCCACATGGTGGAAGCGGCATATTGCTAGCCAACTCCTCCTGAGATCTGGGGAAGTTTATATACTCATGGGCATGTCGTAACATGGCATCCAGGAACTGGTGTAGTACACTAGATGCTGATGCCTGTGAGATACCCATTATATCCCCGGTTGGCCTTTGAAAGGTACCTGTAGCCAGTATTCGCAAGCTCACACATACCTTTGTGTCCACTGGGATGGGCTCCCCTCTGTTGTCTCTTGTTCTCAGGCGTGGCCGGCACAGCTCCACTATTTGCTGTAACGTGTCCCTGTCCACCCTGTAGCGCTCTACTATCTCCAGGTCTTGCAGCCCCTGGTAGGTCACCCTTGGTCTGAACACTCTCCTTCTCCTGTGAGGCCTACGGTAGTTGTTGGCACCGTCCTCCGCAACTCCGTCTGTCTCTGCCACATACCTATGCATCACGGCCACGGCGGCACCCACCATATACATATTAAAAGTTCCCCGTGTGTGTGTTTACACCCTACGGTGCGGCATTTGGGAAATCGCGCTGCGTGCTGTGTGCATTCACACTTTATACTGTTGTGCTGTATACCCGGTGATGTCATTGGGTGTGTCTGTGCAGCCGTATCCATGGATTATTTTCGGTGTTTTACGGTTGCAACTGCAACGGTATTGCCTTTAGTGTTACATTACAGTTGCCTGCATTGGCTTAGCTTTGCATCTTACATTACTGCATCCTGCAGGCACATGGCATATGATGCATTTTATCTGCAGCCGCAGTTATGCTACCTCTGTACTTGGCTGTGCTATTTCGGTTCTTTGCTCTTTGCATTTCTACTACATCCCCTACTATCTTTGCATTCATATGCCTCCCCTTTCCTGTTATGCAGGAGTCTGCATACAGAGTTTTCAACTGCCGCCGTTTGCCCTTCCTGGATTGATTGGTGTTGATTGCTCATTACGGCTCCAATTATACTGCTTCCGCATTTCCTCATATTCTCCGCATTACCTTCCTATATCCGTGGTTGTTGACGGGGAGGCCGTCACATGACTGGGTTGGGGAACGTAGTCATCCTCGTGCACATGCATCTGTGCACGCATTATGTACTCTCAGCGCATCTATTTCCTCACACGCCGGTCCTGCTGCTGTGATGTGCATTGTACAGCCCAGGTTTGCTGGCCTCCAATATGCTTCCTCCTACAGTGACACACCCCTCTGCGATTGACATGTATCTCGTGTAGGCCACTCCTCGGTGTAGTCCCGCTGCGCCATTTGCTCCATCCTTACACTGGCGCCAGCTTTGCGATTCACTATTATCTGCCTCATTTGCATGGCATTGACTACTAATACATGGTTACGGCGCCGAACACTGCCACCACTCCTTGACAACCCTTGCACTGGGGTTGAGGCTTTCCATACATACTATGGTGTGTGGTGGCTGTACAGCTGATGTGTATTATACAGCTCTTTTAGGACATTGTCATATTATTTCATTGCTTTGCACCTTCTGTACACATATCCGGGGGTTCTGCTGTGGTTTCTACGTACATGACATTTTTGTCATTATTTACAGTTTGTGCATGTTTTCTTTGGACATTCTCAGTGCCTTTTGCCATTGGCATATTGCACCTGTATGATACCTGACGTTGACAGCCTTCCGTTACTCCTTGGTCATGTTTGGGTAAATGTAAACCGTTTTTTTTCGGTTTACATTGCCGTACCCTTACGCTACGCATGCCCCAATTTGTGGATCGCTATTTGCCTTCATTTGCATGGTGCAATACCGCACACAGTGTGATTAGCATACCTACACCGGGGGCGGCGCAGGTCCGGCGCACGCCGGTAGTGCACGTGGGATTGCTTCATACCTGAATCGCTCGGTGGCCATATTTGGCTTTATAACGCAGACGCTATGCTGGCGCCTGGCGCAAGGTTCATGAATCCCGGGGACAGTCTATTTTAAATTAAGAATATCTGAGCATTTAAGTGACATTTATGCCCTATATAAACATAGCTTAAAACATCCCACTGCTACATTTTCTTTCACTATTATTGATATAATTCAAAAGCAATATATGCAGCAGGAGGGTTTGTATTCCCTTTTAAACTATAAGGAACGCATGTGGATAATTAAATTAGGGGCTCTGTTTTCCCCTGGTGTCAATGAGCAATTATAATTAACCAATGGATTTGTGATATTATGGATTTTTCATTTATATGTTTTCCTCTTGGGAGCACATTTAGTTAGCACTGATGAAGGCTATAAGCTGAAACTGGCATGCTTTTTTCACCTGTTGGTGTTTGGAACTGATGTTTTTATATGCTTCCAATTTGTATGGAATCTGTTGATAATTTGATTAAACTTCAAATCTGAACAAGAAGCTATATTGTGTGCTGGTCTGTGCAGTTGAACTTTTAGTGTCTCTTTTCATCACACTTCTACCCCCTTTGAAGAGTCAAGCTACTTTTTCAAGTGACCCTTAAAAAACATTGCTTGAGAGGAATGAGTCTATCTTGAAATACATTACTCCATTCACTGTCTTGAGATTCCAGCTGCCTTCGCATTTGAGACCCCAGTACAGTACTGCATTGTCCTATCATATGCCTGCAACCCTAGGCTCCACCATAGTAATTTTGGGATTTTGCTGGCTGGCTTCATGTAGCCATAGACCCCCCTCAGACTCCTCCTGCCTTCTACTGCAAATATTTAGCATCAGAGCTTCTTTTTTATGGTAAGATTTCATTATCTTAACATGGTACAGCTTGTGCCCCTGCCTCCTGCCTAGCAGTTCTACCATGTAGCTAACATAACTGACCTTCCTTACCACTTTGAAGAGTCTATCCCAAGCTCCATGCAGCGTGTTGTGTCTGACAGAAAGGAGAACCATTACCTGCTGCCCCACAATATACTCTCTACCTCAAGGATAGATGTCATACCAGACTTTTTCTGCTGTTTGGCTTCTGCCAGGTTCTCCTGGTCCAAGCCCATGAGTTCTCTGAGCCTTGTCCTGCGGTTTAGGACATACATCACAACAGACTCTTTGTGGGATTCACACTCATCCTCCCACTCATCACAAATCAAATCTAGAGGTTCCCTCACCCTATGCCCATATAGCAACTCAAAGGGTGAAAAATCTGTGGATTCCTGAGGCACCTCACTGTAAGCAAACAACAGATGTGGCAAATATATGTCCCACTCCCTCTTAAACTGGTCTGCAAATGCCTGTAGCATGGTCTTTAGTGTAGAGTTTAACCTCTTCACCAAGCCATTAGTCTCAGGGTGGTAGGGGGAGGTCTTTATGTGCTTCACCCCACAGCACACCCACAGACAAGCCAGCAGGTCTGACATGAAACTGGCACCTCTGTCAGTCAGTATTTCCTTTGGGAAAATTACCCTACTGAAAATCTCTAACAAAACATTTTCTACCTTTTCTGCCTCAGTAGAGGACAGAACCACCACCTCAGCTTATTTGGTAGCATAATCAACTACCACAAGGATGTACTTTTTCCCTGTGGAACTTGGGGTATTCAGAGGCCCCACAATATCCATAGCTCCCCTCTGAAAAGGCTCCTTAATCACAGGCAAAGGCATCAAAGGAGCATTCACCTTGTCTCCTGCCCTGCCTAATTTTTGGTACTGCTCACAGGTCCTGCAGTACCCTGTTACATCTCTTGAAATCACAGACCCATAAAAGTTCTGCATAATACTTCTCTTGATACCCTTTATGCCCATATGACCTGCAAAGGGAATGTCATGGGCTATGGCTGGAAGCGCTAGATGGTAGGCTCTGGGCACTACCAACTGCTGTATTCTCTCACCCTCAAGCCCTCCCTCAAGGGTCCAGTCTCTGTGCAGTAACCCTTTGTCCCAGTACACAGATTCCCCTTTTCCATAAGAATCAGGTGCCTCCATGGCTACCTCCCTCAGGCCTTGTAATGTAGGGTCTGGGAGCTGATCCTGTCTCAATTACATCTTTGTAACCCTTCCCAGCTCCCCTTCCAGAGGAAGTCTGGTATCTTCTGACAGCAGTGCCTCACTGTCAGCCTGGGTACTACTACCAACCTCTGCCCTTGCAGTCATTCTGTCCAATGGAACATCAATACCCACAAGCAGCTGTGGCTCACCTTCAGTCTCACTGCTACTGGGTAGCTCCCTCCCTGAAGTAGCCACCTCACCTGTCCTGGCTTCAAGTGTGTGGTCTGTCTGGGTCCCCACCAGGCTACCAGACCCACTTGCCTGTCTCCAAGCCTGAATATGTGTAACTGCATGCACTCATGGTACTGCATTATCAAAACTATTCACTATTAGGGCATCAGCAGGGATATCCTCAAACACAGAAGAAAACACTAGAGGCCAGAATAAGTAGTCCAATACTTTATTATAGTCACTTCATGAAGGACATAAAAATGCCCAAATAAATCAAAGATCATCCAAATTCATACCGGTTTCGGCAAATGCCTTCTTCAGTGAAAAATAGTAGAGTCAGTAAGCAAAAGACATCATGAATATTTATATAACGCCCCAGCCAATGGCAGACAATAGTATGGTCCATACCCCCCTTTTTATAATTATCAAAATGTACTGCTAGAATTATGTACATAAGCATAAGTGGTATTAGAAACCACATTAATAATACATTTCCAAATAATATTTATGTAAGTATATGAATGTTATTTTAATTTGGTGAAGTTTAATCTTCTTCTTCCGGCTTTTTCCCGGTTAGGGGTCACCACAGCAGATCACCTTGTCCGCACATTGAATGGCAGTGGAGTTTTACGGTGTCGAGTTGCCAGCCCGGCGCACAACCTTCCACAGAAGGCACACTCACATGCACACCTAGGGCCAATTTAAAGTATCCAATCCACCTGCAGCATGTCTTTGGGATGTGGGAGGAAACCGGAGCACCCGGAGGAAACCCAAGCAACCACAGGGAGGACATGCAGACTCTGCACAGAAGGCACCCCAGCCGAGGATCGAACTGGAGAACCTCTCGCTGTGAGGCGGCAATGCTAACCACTGCACCACCGTGGCCGCCCTAATTTGGTGATGTTTAATATCAATACCAATTTAACCTAACAATATGTTTAATGTATTAAAGTTGGTTAATAGTTGTGAACTGCTGCAGATAAATTTGTTAATAAACAAAAATTAATCAGTAGTTGGCTAGTTAAAAAACTATTAACTTACATGTTCATGATATAAATTATTACCATCATACAAAACAATACAACTGGACAAAATGATATATCCGAAATAGTTAAACATGCTGGCCAACCAACATATTGTAAACTAAATAATGTATTCATATAGATAATCAAATATACTATATGAAGGATTCATCCATATGAGCCCAGTTATTAAATAACAATATACCAATAAAACACAAAAAACTAAATAAGTATATAACAACATACTTATCATAAATGGTCATTCAGACCCGGTGGAAACAAGGCTCCAAGATGGATAATCCAATATTTTTCTTTGTGGCTAAGTATATTTTGCCATCCCTGTTGATTATTCCTGTTACCAGTGATTCTGTCAATAACAGTGAACATGAACTTTGCTGTGGGGTGTTTAGTGGTGTGTTGGTAAAGAGCATCCATGGATTTCTTATTACAAATGTCACTCCAATGTTCCCCTATTCTTATTCTGAGTGAACGTGAGGTTTTTCCTACATAGAAGGCGGAACACTGACATGTGGCCAAATATATAACCCAGCTGCTTGAGCAATTACCAAATATCCTAAGATTGTAAACTTTACTAGTATTAATACTGGTAAATTGCTTCAGCTTATTCACCTGGTTACACGAAGAACAATGGCCACAAGGGAAAGTTCCCAAAAGTTCATACCCTGTTATTGTCAGTTGTTTATATTTGGCCCCTCCACTTTCCCTCTGTTTATAATGGGAAAACAGGGATCCCAAGGTTCTACCTCTCCTATATGAGAATTGACATTTTGTACCCAAGATCTCCCGGAGATAATCATTAACCAACAGAATATTCCAATCATCACTTAAAATATTTCTTACCACCTGATGGTTCCTGCCAAATGTAGTAACAAACCTTAAAGTGGTATCCTGTGAATTACGTGTGCAGTCCCTATACTCAAGCAATGTGTTCCTATTCTGTTTGTCCGACCATGCACTAGCGGATACAATATCAAATGTGCGATACCCCCTCTCCAAAAATCTATCTTCCAGATCAACCTTAGCATCTTCATAATCAGTAATTGAAGAGCTAATACGTTTGATTCTCAGAAATTGAGATTTGGGGATATTACGGATGGTGCGGCGCGGATGCATACTAGATGCATGAAATAATGTATTATATTGCGGATATTTACAATGAATTTTGGTACTTAAAGTATGGTCATCATTCTGATATACAGTAACATCCAGAAAGTTAATACTGTGAAGGTGGAATGTAACAGTAAACTCAATTCCCCAGATGTTACTGTTAAGATATTCCACAAATTCATGTAAATATGATGGATCAGCACGCCACACCATCCAACAATCATCCAGATATCTCTGCTAGATATCAATCTCAACCATATAAATATTGTGCAGTGGGTTATAGATAAGGCATTCCTCAAGGTAGGCCATAAAAAGATCAGCATATATGGGGGTAAAAGATGCCCCCATGGCTGTACCTTGTAGTTGCCAATAGCACTCTCCTTGGAAGTAAAAGACATTTTTATTAAGCACATGCTTGGACATACAGATAATAAGTGTATTGAAACCCGGTGGGTACAGTTCAGCCTTCTCCAACCAATACTGCAAAGCCTGTAACCCAGCCCAGTGTGGTATGCTTGTGTATAGGGACTTAACATCGAGTGTGCACATTAACCAATGAGGTTCGAGTTGTGTGTCCTGTATGATTTGTAAAAATAGTGTGGTGTCTTGTATCCTAGCCCTGACCTGTTTTAGTAATGGTTTAAGTTGTTGGGTTAGGAACACTGAAAGTGGTTCAGTGAGTGAGCCATTACCTGATACTATGGGCCTGCCTGGAGGGTTAGTAATCGATTTGTGTATTTTAGGGAGTAAATATAAAATTTGCTTAGAAGGGTCTCTTACTCTGAGATGTTGAGCTGTGTTAAGTGTTATAATGCCCTCTTCTACTGCTGAATCAAGAAATGTATCAATCTCTTTTTTGAATTTTGGTGTAGGGTCAATTCCCATATACATGTAGCATCTAGAATCTGATAATTGTCTGAATCCTTCCTGGATATAATAATCCATATTTAAAATAACCACTGCCCCTCCCTTATCAGCTGGGAGTATAGCAATGTTGTGATTTTCTTTAAGTTCAGTTAGAGCTTTTTTTATATTAATATTATCCTGTGAAATATGAGATTCAAAATGTGGAAAATGTAAGTCTCTTAATACAGCTTGTTGAAAGATTGCTACATTTTTATTCATTGGTGGTTGAAAAAGTGATTTATGGAATCTAAATTCAGCAAATCTTTGAGAATTTGCTGTATTCTGATACGAAACCAGTTTGAATTTGGATGATCTTTGATTTATTTGGGCATTTTTATGTCCTTTTTGAAGTGACTATAATAAAGTATTGGACTACTTATGCTGGCCTCTAGTGTTTTCTTCATTCAAGTTTGGCCGAGCATGCTGTACGAGTGAGGCGTGTTGTTCTGGTATATCCTCAAACACACCTACTTGCTTGCTTCCTTTTCTACCCTCCAGTCAAGATGAACCCTAGCCAAAGGTTTTTGGAATGGGGTACCTCCTAAAGTTCCGACTGGAGTAGACTGTCCAAGCAAGTAGTGCTCCTCTTTAATCATTGCAGGCTTCACAATGGTTATGCCAGAGGCTGTATCTCTCTAAGCAGTGACCTGTTTCCCCATCTACTAAGATAAGATATAACCTCTTGTGGTAATTTGGTACCCCTGTTGTCTGCAGACAACTTTCCACTGGCATTCTGTCATTCCCACTTGCTGGCTCCCCTAACTTTTGTTTCTCACCTTGTCTCTGTGGACATGTATATGCTACATGGCCCCACTGGTTACATTTAAAACATTTAACCTTTGATCCTAGCACCATATCTGAACTAGTGGCTTCCCCTGTTACTGGCAGACTCTGTTGGGGCAGTTTAGGCTGCCCACCATGGGTTGCCTTACACCCATGTGCAGCACTGGGTAACCCATTCCTCTGCAGTGATCCATTTGTAACACAAGCATCTTGTATAAAACATTTCAATATTCACCAATGACATATAATTATTTACAAAATTTCAGCTAACTGTGCTGCCAGTATCTCCTTTCGTCACACCTAGCATCAGACTATGTTGTCTAACATACAACAAGAATTTTTATGGGTAATTATAGGGATACAGATTCCTTGATCCATACACATGATGTAATGCTTTCACATAACCACACACATGACAATTGGTAATGCACTTATACCAGGGCACATGCACTGATCGCACTATGATATTGATTTTTCTCAATGCATAGGCAAGCGTTCCAAACAAGTATAGAGCAGTGGAGGTCTACCCCATCAATTTTATAAGATAAAAATTATGGGCAAATACAGTACACTGAGTGAATGACTTCACATAGATGGAGTTTAACAAGTGTGATAACGGTTCCAGAGTGGCGAATGTGGTTAATAGCCATATTATTATTTGGAGGAGCTGTACAGCTTGATATTCAGTCATAGCATAGGGTTTCATTTTGTCTGAATATAGTGACATCACACAACAATCA
>NC_056727.1:512319384-512341884 GCF_019279795.1 Protopterus annectens | reverse complement strand
ACTGTACAAATATCCCAAAATATATGTACTGCCCTTGTGAACTGTCATCTCAAGACAGCATGTTAATGACACTCATATCCCATGTAATTCTCCTGTGTTACAATGTGAATTTATGTAACTGTTATACCCTATACTTTTATGTATGCTTTTATTTTCATACATTTGCTCAGTTAGTATGACAATCATTAATTATTCTGATACACATACTACAAAGCCTTATTATTATAACTTGTCTTTGTGATAAAAGTAACTTCACATCTATAATCTTACTAGAATTTGAACATTTACTCTCCCCTCTCATATGTTTCTGTATACATCTCTTTGATTTCTGTGCACATTGCTCTCAATACACTTTTCCTGTCTGGTAACTCATTTATTATGGTTGCCCTTGCCATTTCACATCCTTACTCATTACTGTATTCGTATGTTAGATTTATGTGTACAATACACTCAATACAATTTCCCCGCCTGTGTTCGGCATGCATTATTTGCCTTATGTAGCTCTTTGTTCTGTCCATGCAAGCATTCTAAACATGTTTGCCCATAGGTAAGCCTGTTTGTTTACTGTGCATGCTTGTGCTGCTGAATACATTTTCCTGGCCCTCAGCACTGTTGCTGGACACAAAACGTGCTCATATCCATGTAGCAATGATGAGCAGCATGCATATGTGATTAGAACTGCGGCTCATTGCACTAACACACATTGTGATTTGTCCTATTAACCTGGTAAACTTGGGAATCCTGAGGCAATGTAGCAACTGCCTCATGTACACTGACAACCCTCTACTCTTACCTCCCAAAACTCAGACTTGCGAGAGATGCACTTATATATTCAAACTGGAAGCCACGCACTCTCCAGCCAAAACTGAAATAGCTGGTCAAGAGGAGAAGGTCAACACTTGCACCCACACCACACAGAAAACATAGCTCTCCAGAACACACACCAGCACTGCCTTCACATAAAACCACAAACCACACACTCACCTTTGTGGAGGCTCTCAATAAAAATCTACCCAAACAGCAGAGACCTCCAAGGTAGAAACCCACTCGACCACCACAACACAACACTAATCACAAGACACATAACTCCTAAACAGTGTGCCACTCAAACAAAGCCTCTAAGGCAAAACAGCATGCCCAACACACTAGTCATAGGTGACTCAATAGTGAGGCACACTGATGTCCCACTCACTAACTTGAATAGGAAAGTAACAGTCAGCTGCCTGTCAGGTGCCAGGATCCGCTACATAATGCATGCACACAGGTCCCTCAACAACAGGTACAAATAAGACTCTGTCATTTTACATGTGGGTGTGAATGACCTGAGATGTACTTCCCTGGACTACATGAAAAGAGACATGGAGGAGCTCTTGGATTATGTAGCCCAGGTGGGTATGACCCTAGCCCTGAGCAGCATCCTACCATCACCCAGAATGATAACACAGTACAAGCAGAGAATGATTGATTTCAACAACTGGATAATTTTCTGGTGTCATTCTAAGGGGATCCAGTAACTGTCTGCCTGGGATAACATGATTGACAGATCTCAATGCTTTTCCTGAGATGGCCTGCATCCCTCATCCCTGGGCTTCCAGATACTGGACAAGGCTCTTGCCATGCCTATAGTGTCTTTTTTAGGCGGTGTTCCAAAGAACAAATTATCACCGTAATACCTACAAACAAATGCAATCTGAGGGTCATATTGCTCAATGCTAAAAGTCTAAATTTCAAAATGCACTCACTTGAAGCACTCCTTAAAATGGAGAACATCGACATTTGTGCTGTAACAGAGACCTGGTTCAAGGCAGCAGAAAACACCCCTGCACTACCAAGCTATAACTCATTCCACACCTTTTGGCCCCAGAACTTGGACCGAAGCTCCAAAGGTGGTGGTGTTTCCATATTCATAAAGGATGCACACACCTCCAGACTAGTAGCCCACCATAATGCTTCTCAGATACTTCAGGTACAGCTAACATTGGGTAAGACAACAATTCATTTTGTAGCCTGCTATAGGTCCCCAGCCATGTACCAAGATTCACACTCCACATTCCTAAGCACCCTGGAGAATATTAGGGTCCAACCTAACACTCTCATACTGGGCAAATTCAACTACCCCTCTATTAACTGGGAAAACTACTCATGTACCAATACACTTGCCCAAAGTTTCCTGGAATTCATTAATTCCAATGTCCTGGACCAGCTCGTTCTTACCTCCACTAGAGGTAGCAACATCCTTGACCCGGTCGTTACTAATATGGGTGACCACTGCTCTACACCAATAGTCAACTCCACCCTGGTTAGATCCGACAACAAACTTATCACCTTGGAAATCCACATCCCTGCCACTCCTCCACCGTAAAGGTAACCACCATGAAAAACTTCTCCAAAGCTAACTTTGGGCTCCTAAAAACAGAGGTGGCTGACTTCACGGCACCCATGCAAACGGAGAATAGTTGCATTTCCGCTGAATCATACATGAATGCACTGTACGAAAATGTACACAGATGCATGGATCTCGCCATACCCAATAGAACCAAGATACTCTCCTCCAAAAAAAGGAAGCCAATTTGGTGGCCCCCTGCTGTAAACAAACTCTACAACAGAAGGAGGAAACTGATGTGGTATAAGGTGAAGTTCCAAGACTGGAAAAACTCCCTTATCAGCCTCAACAAAAAGTTGAGATCCCTCATCAAATCCTCTAAAGCTAGCTATGAAAATAGAATTGCAGCAGATAGTAAAGACAACCACAAGGCCTTATATAGTTATGTAAAGAATCTCCATGGCAATACCCAGATTTGCTCTGAGCTACTGCACAATGGTATCTCCTATACCGAGCCAACAGATATTGCTAATATACTGGCCAAAAGATTCAGTACCAACTTTATTCCCCCCCCAAAGGACCAGTCACTGTACCAGTAGATTGCCAGGCACCCAGTATTACTGCTGCACAGGTTAAAACAGCACTGTCCAAGGCCAAGAATACAGCTTCTATGGGACCTGACAATAACCCTGGCTGTGTTCTACATGAACTACAGAGTAAACTGGCACCGCACCTGTGTGCCCTGTTCAATCATAGCCTCACCTCAGGCTTTGTCCCTACCACATGGTGCACTGCTACAGTCATCCCTTTCCACAAAGGAGGAGCCACTACAGGCTCTGGGAATTATCGCCCCATTAGCCTGATGAGTCTGATATGCAAAGCTATGGAACGTATCATCATGGACCTAATAAATAAGGATATAGGGAATCTCCAAACTCTGGATCCCAAACAGTTTGGTTTTGTGAAGGGTAGATCATGCCTGCTCAACCTGGTCAACTTCTTTGAGTTAGTCACCAGAGCTGTGGATGAAGGCAAGGTGGTTCATACAGCCTACATTGATCTGGCCAAGGTCTTTGATACCATTCCCCACTTAGGAATCATAGAAAAACTCACTAAGCTAGGCATCAACCCCTATATCACTAGGTGGGTTGCAAACTGGCTCACAGGTAGAACCCACAGTGTGAAAGTAGCTGGTTCCACGTCGAACTGCCAACCAGTCATGAGTGGAGTCCCACAGGGTTTGGTCCTGGGTCCTCTCCTGTTTGGTATCTACTTCTCTGAAGTCCAGGATAACACGAAGGGACTCTGGCTGACAAAGTTTGCAGACAATTTCAAGTGGGAGTAACCCATTTATACTATTTCCCAAGACTGATGGGTCTATAAGTTTTGCAATGACTTCAGGAAGCTAATTAGCATATCCAAATTTGATTCCTACTCCATACCCTGAGTGGCTGGAATAGATGAACTGATTAGTGTCTGTACATTCTAGACTTAATTGAAAGCTATTGGCAAATCCCAAGGAGAGCATGGCATTTTCTACATTAGATGGGCTCTTCCACTAGAGAGTGCTACCTTTTCATCTCCATGGTGCATCTGCAACATTCTAGAAACTGAAGTATAAAATCCTCAGACCCCACACCAGATATGCAATAGCTTACCTAGATGATGTTGTCATATTCTTTGAAAACTATCTACCCAAAGGTCAGGCGATTTTAAGTTCTCTGCATCAGACTGAATTGACATATAATCTAGGAAAGTGTAAATTATGTATGGCAAAAACCTACTATTTGATCTATGTAATAAGCAAAAAGCATGTGTGATATTACAAGCTAAGAAAGTTGAAGCAGCAAAAAATTGACATATACAAACTACTAAAAGTAAATTAAATCCTTTGTGGGTCTGGCTAGCAATTGTCAGAAATGTGTTCCTGACTTTACCACTATAGCCTTTGCTTGACTGACCTGTCTAAGAGTAAGGTTCCACTGAAGGTGAAATGGACAAGCAAAGTAGAACAATCTTATAAAGAGTGTATAATGTATAGAGCCCACACTCATTGCATCTGATTTCTTGAAGCATTTATTACTATCTCTGAGGTGGGCATAACTGCACCTTAATTCAGGTTATACAAAGAGAGGAACACCTATGCTACAGTAACAGGAAGCTGTAATACTAAGAAACAATACTCGACTATTGAAAGTGAGTGTTTAGACATGTGGTGGGACCTCACCATCCAGACGTCCTACCTCTAGGGGAGAGAATGTTGGTCTTAATTACAGATCATGCCCCAGTAGGTCTTCTGACAAAAAGGAGAGCAACCTAAAATTATCCTAGAGGGCACTGAGCAGCCATCACTTCAAATCTAGCATTGGCCAAGCCATATCCACCTAAATGCAAACTGACTATCCCAGGTATATTCCATCTGCTGGCACTCAAAATGAGGGCTTCACACTTAGGGGGTTGATTTTTTTTTAAGGATGCTAGCTGAGATTCAGGCAGGCACAACAGATATAATAGATGACTGCTATAGATAGGGCTACTTAAAGAACAGTACCTAGAGAGTAACCAGATGTAAGACTTGTGGAACTGAGAGGGTCTCATGGAGGAGTTAAATATGTACCAAAAGAAAGGCACTTGAATGGTGTTTTTAGATAGGAATGAAGCTGGTTACCCTCCAGAACAGAAGCCTCTGGGATGCATCCCTGCCTGTTGGAGAGTGCAAGCGTTACTATAGTTGTCTCTGCTTATTTAAGTATGTAAAAAGACCTTGCAGTTGTGGTCTCATTAAGTATTGTTTTGAATATGTAACTTTTGAGTTTGCTGTCAGCAAGAAGTTCTGCTGAAAAGGAATAACTGTATGAAATTATATTTTTGGCCAAGTCTAAATTATATAAATCCCACACAAAAATTTTTATTTGACTGTGTATTTCATTCTGGATTTCCTATGTAAACTATTTGCTACTGGCTATATAGTTTGGCAAACCCTCTGTAAAAAGGAGCATAGACCTGCAGCTGAATTTAAGAGAAGACTGCCTTAGAGATACATATTGTGTTTTCCAAGAAGTCTGATTAATTTTGCTGTATATGAATTCTGTGCAGCAAAAACAAGATGCAAATGCCTAATAGTTTTCATTCCCCTCATAAATCAACTGGTATCAAACAGCTACAATTGGCTCCATCCTGTTATTTGCTACAATATATTTTAGTCAAAAGTAGGTTTCCTTGAAAATGAATACCCGAAATCCTAAAATACCCTTTACAACTCCTGTATGTGGAAGGTGCATGCACTATTGCTACATCATACAGCATAGTACATTCACTGTTACATAAATCATTCATATGTGAAGGGTTGTGCACCTCCACATCACCTGACTTACTTATTCTTTCTCAGATGCTTCATCTGCTGTCTATTATACTAAGGGACTTTGACCTCAAAGGAGAAATGCTGCTTTATCAAACTGTGATTTCAGTAGTCTGTTCAATATATCATACTCTCAGCTATGGTTATTTGAGAAACTGTAGTAGAGCCACACATATGGGTAGATACAAATACACTCACAGGTACCGCTTCCTTCAAAACAGTCGGCACATGTAAAACTGTATAATCACTTTTTATCTTGTTCTTTATCATAAGATTGTGCAACATGGCATATTCAAACCTCTTTAACTTCTAAACCCACTTCTGACAGGTTTTTAAACTAGAGTGTTACTGGTAACCAGTCAGTGAACCAATAATGTGATACCACTACTAGTAATAATAATAACAACAATGTGAGTCAAATTCATACTAAACTGTGCTAGTTTGTACTTATGTTTATACTTTTCCTTGGTGCACACTAGAACTATAGTAACTCCATTCCTTTCTAGTCTGCTATCATTTTGTCATAGCTCTACAAAGCTACATCCTTCTCATGCAAGTATACTACAGTATACTGACCCATAATTTCTTTCATATTCTTCCCCCTTGGAATACGTATATCTATTTACCATGCCTTTGTTTGTATCTTGTACCCATTGTATTACTACATCTTGTTTTATTTCCTTTCATATATTCCCCCTCTCTTTCCTTTATCTAGCTGCCCTTATAATCTGTAACATCATTTGCCACCTTCACTTTAATTACTCCCAACACTACCCTTTTTTATATCCTGTCATGATCTTATAATTTGTATCAACATTAGGTTGTTGAGTCATCAAATATGTAAGCTCAGTTTTTCCTCTGTCTTTTGTTTTTTTGCTGTGTGATTGTTAACTAATCTGGCCATCATCAATGTCAGCTGTCCTGACATTTTATCTCACTCCATTCCTTTCTAGAGCCCTCTGAACCAATAATACTTCACTGAGTTATTTCCCTTCTTTTAAACCCCTACTGACTCACTAACGTATCTCATCCTTTCTGTTCCAGTAACACTCCAAAGACAAATGTATTAACCATGTGTTCTTTACCTTACACCTCTTGCAAACATTTTTATGCTTTGCTGAATTTTTTAGAGGTTCTTTATCATACAATACTGTGTTTATGTGAAATTTACACCACAGCTGTGCACTGGCTCTGGTCTTTTGGGTAACTTGTATAATACCCACATGTTTGCCTGTTCTTCGTTCTTTTCATTTAAAATGTGCTCCTAGCTCCATTTCTTGGAAAACCCTCTTTTACCCCTTCTTTTTTGCTTTAGCATTCCCCATATATTATTCCATTCAAACTCCTATTCCTTTGTGCCGACTTTTCAAAGGAGTTCTTCACTCACCTTCCTTCTCTGCAATCCTCTTTTCACCCCTCATACTACTCTCTTTTTTTTTGTTTTACTAGGAGCATATACTCCAGCTGTTCTTGCATTTTATTTGCATAAATTAATTTCCTTCAATATTTTTTATTCACAAATGCTACACTCTTTTGTTTACAGCATAATACTTCTATTCTCCCTCTAAATAACTTCTCCATTCATACTTCTTAAACTTTCAACAGAAAATACTACTTTGCTAACAAAATAAAATGAGTATCAGACAACAAACATAACCACACAGCATATACTCAATTGTCCAGATTTTTGCATAATGCCCAGATTTGTGCCTCATATTTTTGATCTGTTTCTCATACAATTTGTGGTTGTCTGGCAAATCATTGAGGATTGACGTCACTACATGATAATAAATAATGACAGACATTTGAGCTTCAGACTTCATATCCTTCAGAAAACACATAATAATGCAAAACCTGTTATTCTAGCAACATTCTAAGTTTATAGGAGCAGTATTTAAAATCTGTCCCTATGTTTGGCCCTTTTTTCCCCTCGTTACTTTTGGCTTTGTCCAAGTTTCCTGCACTGAGATGTTAAGAGGTATGTCACTCATGTCCCTCAGCATTCTTTTGCTGTGTCTTGGTCTAGCAGTTGGTGCAAAGGTTAAGTTTGGAAGCTGTAGTTTAATTCTTTCAGCCCTTGTTGGCCTACTGTGTGGCCTTGTGCAAGTCAATTAACCAGACATTGCTCCCAGGTCACTCCTGAGAAGGGTCTATATGTCCAATGGGCTTACTTGACTCACAAATATGATTACTATTGCCTTTGGTACAAATCCATGCAGTATCCATCAGTTATCGGTTGACTGTTTGTCTTTAATAAAGCTCGCCTGCCTCTCAATGACCACTCATCCATCCAGTACTGATGTTAACACATTTGTCAAGACTTAGCATATTTATATGGGCCTATAGTTCCCTGCATCAGTAGACAGCAATAAGCTTTGGTAAAACTGCTGTCTGCCTTTCTCACAAAAAACAGAAAAAATATCATTTGCATACCATCAGGATTTGAAAATAGGACTATAAATCAATATTTCAAGTTCTGATTTAAAAGAAAAACACACTTTTCCTTTCACACAAACCACCACCACCCTTGTACTTTCCTGTTCAACCTTGTATAAAAGGCAAATGTAAAAATGAAAACTACAGCATAGCAGATAAGAACACACATCAATTTGTTGAGCTTTTTTATATCAGAACAGGACTGGGTATTATTTGATTGCATTTTGCAGTATGAACTACCACCTTTATTTAACCTTTGTTTTCAGAAGAATTTTGTTTAGTGACAGAATTTTCCTACCATCTAAAGAAATAGTTTTCAGCACATAAACCCCTATTTACATGTGCCACACCTTTTTAATGGGCTTCCCTCAGTTTTTCATCTGTGTTATCCTCATTTTTTTCTTCATGCCTCTATCTAAACCTGCCATGTTGTGAGATAAAGCAATATATCACAAATATAATAGAGACAGGCACTTTAAAAGTAAACGGAATAAGCTGGAGCTGTACACCAGGAAGAATGTGACAAATTATTTCCTCGTTACATGTGGACATCTCTCCTTATAGAGCTATATAAAACATTAATATTCTGAAATCCTTTGAATGAATTCTAGGCACAATCAAGCTTAACTATAATACTATAAAAGTGTTCCATTGTGGATATAAGTGTTCAGTAATTAGTGCAAGTAGAAATGCAAATAAAAAATAATTCAGAGCACTCATGGTCAATAGACAGAAATGACTTAGGCACAAGCAAGGACAGTTGCTGATTTTTATTACAAACCACAGCAAGTTCATTAAAGCAGGATCTAAAATATACAGCAAACTCATTTTGGATTTAACTGAATGTTTGTATGAAAGGACCAACAATGTTAAGGTCCTTTAACATGTACTATTCTATATTATACAATGACCCCCCCACCATTTAATACTCTGAAATGTGCACGCTGATTGGCCAGCATACCCATTGTAAATCCCACAATATACCAACGGAAAAAGGTCCGGCCAGTCAAACCTTTTTCAGTTGGTATAAAGTGACCAAAACTTTTTTTTTAATGAAAAAAAAAAACGGAGCAACAGAGACTTTCTTTTCTCCATTGCTTCCATTTCAAAGCATTGATGTACTGGGTATGCATGGGAACGCAAGTCCATATGCATGCACAGTACGTCAACACAAGGAAGCAGTATACCGCCACTGGCAGAAGAATAGTAATGTGCCATTATACAAAGACATCATTTAAGAAAAGTAAGTATTTTTTTTCTTAAATAATGTCATTGTATAATAGCAATCATCAACTTGTGGTTGTGGTATATTGAAGATTTACCCATGGTTGGCTTTATTTAATCACTTGGGCTTCACCCTCATGATTAAACCTCACCAACCGTGGGTAAATCTTCAATATACCACACCACATCGTTGGTTATTGCTTAATTATTCAACATTCAGTCAGCTTATCCCCTCATGCTTGATACACACTGACAATAAATGTGCTCATACCTTGTCTCAAGTAACATCTTCATTGTAGGTCTGCAATCATCCCAAAGCACAAATTGTCTGCAAACATTATACAACAATTTCTGCAGATTTATCAGCCTTGCTTACAAATATGAGTACAGCTGTACTTTCCATAGTTAGGACAAATGGCTTTCAGCCATAGCCAGATCCTTCTCCCTTCTCTCAGTTTCACTTTCATATTATTAAACAACAGTAACTACCATTCTCCATGTAACCAATTACAAACCAAAACCTTTCCCTACAGTTTAAGACCCACTTAACACTCTGTCACTTGTAAAACCAATAGAGAAAAAAGATTTTCTCAAACTAACACTTGTCACATACAATGGTGGATTAAGTGTATCTTGGGCTCTAGAAGTTTCAAAACCATGACCCCTACACACACTCATACACTTTTTTTGACCACATATATTCTTCTAAACTATAAAAGGCCATTCAAAATGTTGTCCTTATAATCCATCAATGTCTGAACACATCAGTTACAGCCACTTGGCTATGTGTACCTGTAATGTCTAATGTTGATTAAAAAATGGCCACTGTTAAGTATTGCAACTCATTTTACTAATGACTAATGACTGTTTAACTAGAATATGACAACAGGGTCAGTCATTTTCATGAACAGATGGTCCTCTTATTTAGTAAATATAGCTCCATTGTTGACCATAAACATCTTGAATATCTGATTGATTATTTATTTGTTTATTTGTTTTTGCCACAAAGTAATTAATTAATTAATTAATTAATTAATTAATTAATTAATTGCTTAATTGGTTTATTTATTTATTTATTATTGACACAATAATATATTTCATTTTTTTCAGAAAAACACGCAGCAGCCTAAGTACTCCAACTTATTTCAGACAAATGCACACTAGTCTTGAAAACTTAAATGATTAACTGAAGAAACAAGAGGGTAAGTTACTTTTATGTACAGAGAGCCCTTACCCTGAAGTTATACCTACTTTGATGTGGACACATAATCTAAGTCTGATAAAAAATAATACCTCTCAACCTTTCAGCACAAGAATCAGAGACAGAACAAAAAGAATTAAATGCCTAAAATTAGGGACAGGTTTTATATATTGTTCTGAAATGCTTAGAAATATCAAAATAACAGTTTCTACGTTAATATTCATTTATTTTTCTAACTGGTAGTCAAGTATATGTCACTCTTTAGAAACTGTAATCCTCAATGATGTGCCAGACAACTACAGATGTATAAGGAATAAACCATCATATAAGGAAAAATCAGGAGCATTTTCTAAAATGAAGTACTGTTAGTAATTATCATATGATCATAGGAAATTCAATGCAACTGAGTAATGCAACTACTTATACCCTACCTGTGCTTTTCTAGTCCCTACCTTTACACCTTACTCTCTCTCTCTCTTTCTTGAGGAGAGATTTGCTGGTGAAACCCAGGGTGAATTAGTGAATGCCCACCCAATCATCCAGGTCCTGTTTGAAGCAATATAGTGTGTCTTAACTGCCTAATTTGCAGGGAGGTCTGTGTCAGAGAAGGGGGAGGAACTGTGTGATGAACCTATATCTCAACTGTGTGATGAACCTATATCTCCACCATGTTTTACTTATCTGCTTCTAAAAGTTTAAATCCCTTGTTCTGGTATTAATGGGTCTATCTGTTTTCTGGAGATACAAGAGATCTAGTACCAATGGCTGTCAAATGGCATGAATGGCAAGGCACAGATCTCCTCTCAGGAATCTATAAGACACAGAAAGTGGAAGTCCTTCCAGTCTTTTCTGGTAGCTATATAATTTCACCTTTCACTTAAACAGTACCCACAAGTGCTCCAACTTATTTTACATAAATACACAACAGTCCTGCAAAGTCAGTTAGTTAACAGAGCAAATGACTATGTTTCAATACTGCCACTATTAAAATTAAGGTCAGCTAAGCTTTGAATGCATAGGAATGTAATTAATTGAAATAGCCACTAGATGGCAATGTATTCCCATATTTTATATGCAGTTTACTATTCTAAAAATAAGCAAGTGACAATTTTCAAAGTACTTTCTAACATTTTAACAATACATATTGATATTATAAAAATGAATTTTAACATGGTGCTTTTACATGTTATATTTTTAACATTAAAGGATGTTTAGATGAAAGTTTTAGGAAAAAGGTGATGATTGAATTTTATAATAGAATTTTAACTACAAACTCATTGGTGGTTTTAAATATAGAGAGTGTACTTTCATTGGTTTTAGTCAATCTAATTTAATATAAATATCAGAAACATATGTTTACACTGGTCATCTGATGAAGTCTAGATTAATAGGACGAAAATGCATGGTTATGAGTGAAGGCGTTCATGTTTTAATTGGTTCTGTGTTCGTAATAAGTGGCTTTATTAAAACTTCTGAATATATTTTGTTTGAGTCTCTGCTCCATGTTTCAGCACTTTTTTCTTGGATTTAAAAGTTTTATGTGGTGCAGTTCCACTATTTCTTGGTTAACAGAGCAAACAACAAGATAGCAAGTTACATTCATCCAAAAGCATCTCTATTCTCGTTTGGCAGTTACAGCCTCTTTGTTTTGTACACTTCATTTGGGTGTGATAAGGAATAATAATTCTCAACCTCCAAGTGCAAGTTTCAGTGACAAAGCCAAAAAATAATGAGGGACAAAGATCGATAATTAGGGACAGATTTTAAATATTGCTCTTATGTACTTGGAAAGTTGCTAGAAAAACAGCTTTTTCATTAAAATGCATTTTTCTGAATGATACAAAAATGTCATCTATTATATAGTGACTGCAATCCTTAAAGAAATGCCAGGAAACTGCAAAATTTATGAGGAACAGACCAAACTATGAAACAAAGTCAGGAAAATTGTCAGATATCAGAGAGAGTTGAAAGTGGAGTAATTTACAACTTTCAGACAAATGGTGTCACAAGTATTTCAATATATTTTATACAAATGCACAGTAGTTTTGAAAAAACAAACCTAGGTTAATTAAACTAAACAATTCATAAGGGGAACATTACTTTCACTTACAAACTGGCCCGCTCTCCAACTAGCAGTTGTAGTCACTTGCTGTGTACACTACCTCTAACTGTGATAGAAAATAGTGCCTCTATTTCAGACTTCTATGTGTGCAGTTATATACTGCATATGGTTATTACGCTGGGATGGACGTAGACTGCAAGCTACCAGTGTTAATACGTTAGTCAACAATATCATCATTTGATACTTAAGTCCATCACTTTAACCATAATTCTCGACTTCATTACTCAAGAATTTTGGAAAAAAAATAATGGAGGTCAAAGGTTCAAAATCAAGTACTTTTTTAATATTGCTGTAATTCACTTAAAAACTAACATAACTACAGGTTTTATGTAAACACACATTTTCAGGACCATAAGTATTAAACTTTAATGTGTGTCATTATTGACTGACTTATCTTCCATGATTCACCAGAAAATCAAGTATTTTATGAGAGACAGTGAAAACTATGAGGCAAATTCAGGAAAATTCTGCAAACTTAGGTGCAACTGTGAGGTATGGCTTTAACTGGTATAGAAGATGCTCATCTATAGGCAGAATCATAATGAAAATAAAAACACACCATGCATGCACACTGAAACAGTGGCAATTGTGTGTGTGTATGTATGTGTGTGTGTGTATGTATGTGTGTGTGTGTGTGCGTGTGTGTGTGTGTGTGTGTGTGTGTGCGTGCGTGCGTGCGTGTGTGTGTGTGTGTGTGTGTGTGTGTGTGTGTGTGTGTGTGTAGTTTTTCTTTGTATAACTAAAATATCTAATTAATTGCTGACGCTTTGCCAGAAAAACATATATTTTATAATTCAAACATCTGTTATTATATAGTGGTTGTAAAACAAATTTTATGGAGAACAGGCTAGCAATATCAGCTAAATCACCAGTGTTTGAAAGATATTTATTTAATTGCCTGGTGCCTTTTATATATCTCCAATTTACTACCTCAGCCAGTTAAAGTTATTAATAAGCACTGCTTTGCATCCAGTCTTCCTGAATTATACTGCTGAGGGTTGATCTATGCCTGGCTTACAAGGCATCGACAAACCACACACTTATGAATGTCCTACCTGTTTGTAAGTCAAAGAGTACCAGAAATAGAAGGTCTAGGGACCTGAATTTTGTCTGTGACTTAGAACAAGCTGAAGAGACACATATGTGTTATAGTGACTGACCTTCCTATGGAACAGGCTGCCCATCCATGTGATGCTGAGTTTGTCTATTACCCAGTTTAAGTACAACCTGGACCAGAGATGGGAAAGAGAAAATTTACAGTGGACCTGTCACCCATGTCCTTTATGGACAGAGGTAACTTAGAGACATAGGATATGCCACTGAAGTCTTACACATGCAGAGTCTACACACATGCATCACACATACACACATGCACACACACACACACACACACACACACACACACACACACACACACACACACACACACGCACACACACGCACACACGCACACATAGTGATTCCCTTTAAATAATTAAACAAATTAAATTATTCAGTCTCATATTCAAAATTTTAAATATATTAAAGCCTTCTGCAAATGCTGGTATAAAATAAATTGGGAATATAGCAAAAATACATTTTAATGCTGGACAGTGTTATACACATTTTTGAAAAGCTGCAACACAGTATTTATATAACTTGAATTTGTGGGAGTATGAATGCAGATATATCAATACTTACTACACATTCAGAATATTCTGTTATTTAGAAGATTTAGGCAGTGATTAGAATTAGTGTGTTTCTTGCCAGGAACAATTGTGTGTTTCTGTCACTTTAAAAGTATATGCTAAAGCATAAGACTTGATGTCAGGAAATGCTATAACTCTTTCATCCCATGTTCTGATATAATGATTAAAAGCAATTCTAGGTTACTAGGTTTATTTGTGTACCAGAAAAAAAAATTATAAGTTATTTAATTCTGCACTATGCATGTGCTTGACATAAAAGAAATAGTTTGCACTTGGCATAATAGTTTAGGTATTCAAGCAATTTTGTCCATATTTAACCTATATTCAAAATTATTTAATATTTCAGTTTGAAATGAAATATTATCATAATTAGTTTGGTCCATCCAAGCTACTTTTTGTAGATAATATGATACCTAAATATTTAAATACTTTACAGTTCCAATTATTTTGTATTTGCTTGCCATATACTGCCCTATAATTCAAGTTATGTTAATTTCAATTTAAGTTTGCATTGTCTTTCAACTTTTTTTGTATGTATATCATCCAAATTCACTATGAATGAATTGATATTTGAAGAGTTAATGGTGGTAACTATTTAAAATCATGAGGCCTAAACTACTAAGTCAAGATGTGTAGATTCCCAGAAACATGGACTTGTATTTATTAAGTGTGAAGCTGCCATTTCTTGGAGTATTCCCTTTTCTTAGCTGTGTGGCATCCTTGGACTTGGTATCTATACATTTGGAGGATGTAGAAGTGTAAGGGGGGTTTGTACTTTGTAAAATTCTAGTTTAAAGGAGAAGATTGGTGTTCAATATTTGCTTTTCTGCTGTGTTTGGTGTTTGTTTCAGTTTCTTAGGACTCAGCAATTCCAGTTTAGAGATTTAAATAGTAGCGCTATCTGCAAACAGGACTATTTAAGACCCATATTCATTATTTACATTAAAATTCATAGTTTCTTCAGATTGTTTTATAAAGTTTAATAGTGTTTCTATTGCTAAAGCAAATAAGATAGGAGAAAGTAAACATAAAGTAAACATATGTTTAATTCCCTTTGTCACATTATTTACATTAAAGTTCACAATTTCTTCAGATTGTTTTATAAAGTTTAATAGTGTTTCCATTGCTAAAGCAAATAAGATAGGAGAAAGTAAACATATCTGTTTAGTTCCCTTTGCCACTTGTATTGGCTGTGAAATATGAATTCCAATTTTAATATAAGATAAATAATTATTACATAATTGCATTTTAAATGTATGTAACAATGTGGGAAATCAAATGTTCCTGAAACTCTAAACAATTATTGTTAATTTGAAGAACTGAAAACTTTTCTGACATCTAGACTGATAACTTATAAGCCTTAATTATTATCATTTGTACAATCAGTTAACAGTGTTATCATTTAATATTACCCTAAGTTTGCCTTCCAGTAATCAATCTTATTTGATCTTCATGTATACAATAATGCAGTATTAGCTTAAGTCAATTAGACAAAACAAGCATAAAAATATCTGTGTTCAATAACATATTTATCCTATAATATAAAAATGAGTTTGGATTATTAACATATTTTAGTATTGTGGTGCTTAATGTAAATGTTTATTCCAAGGGAGGGGAATGAAATTTTCATGTTATACTTTAATAAAAAAATTCTAGTTAAGGAATAACATTTGGAAGAAATATTTTACACTTTTTAGCAATTATCCTATTTGATTCTGGCAGTTTGCTATCTTTAATCTTTTCATCTGTTCACTGAATTTTGAAATAATCATAGGACTTAATATGGATTTAATATAATTATTTGATAATTTAGTTTTAGTATTCTTAATTACAGTGAGTCTAGAGCTCCTTCATCCAAGTCTTCCTTCCATACATTTTCAACGGCTTTACATTTTCTGTGGTTTCCTGGAGTCTGAATATACTTTATGTGATTTGAGCTAGTTTATTTAATTTTGCATCTAGTTCCATATCTTTGTAAACTTTTCAGACATATGGAACAATATTGTAATTTTACCTTTTGCAGTGCTAGTGTTACATTGTGATTTAACATGGAATGTGTCACTTTTCACTTAATTCTTTATCTAAATCTAGAAACAAAATGTTCCTTTTTTGAACTTTTAATTTAGCAATGTTGAAGTCTTCTTGCATTTTAATAAAGTACTTGTCTCATTCTTTCAGTTTTTGCAACAACAAGACATTGTTTTACCATATAAGTATGTTTTCAGAAGGTTCCATACATTGTATTGTTGACCTCTCCATTATTATTAACTGAAGGATAGCATGAGAAGATAGTATCCAGTTTCTTTATTTTCCTAATCCTTATACTCTGTAAACTTAATCATATATGAAGATATGTTTATGATTAATAGCCAGCATGAAAGTAACATTGTGGTCAGATAAGAAACATTAAATTACCTTGACAGAGTCAAATTCAATGTTACATAATAAGAAACATAAATTCCATCAATGTGTGCTTGAGTCCCAAAGATGTAAAAGCAGTGTAAGCAGTGTATAAAAATAAAGATTGAAATGCAGGAAAATAAGTTATGTCTTTTATATTTAATGATACCTAGTTTCCTAATGCTTAATAGCTGAAATGTAGATTTTTTTTATCTGCAGATTTGTATTCTTTGTTTAGTCTGCAATTGACTCCAAACGCTGGATTACCTGTCAACATTCTGAAGAAGTCTGTAGTCATTTGGACAAACATGCTAAATAAATACAGTATTTGCCATACTATATTCACCCTTTTTGTCTCTTTTTATTTATTTTTTTTTTAAGTTGGATTACCATTCAAGTTAATTAATAGCACATCTGAGTTTTTTAAACCTTGATTCAAACCATTATCCACTACAACTTAGGCAGTATAATGCGTCTACTCTGATATTCAGTTATTAATATTGTAAACTTCTGTTACTGTCACCAGAAGAATAATGTGTTTTGGCACAATTAAACTGTATTTCCATAAAATAATTGTCAGTATTCCTTCTTTAAAGGATACATTTATTATAATTCTAGAATTCCTAAATCAAAATGTCTGTATTTCTTTTTTCTAGTGACGTGTTTCTTGCAAATACAATATTTGTTATGTTTCAGATAGTGAAACAGTCTCCACTCTTATAATGATGTTTTAATCCATTGTTTAAAGACAATATTGATAATCATATCAATTGCATTTCCAAAATAAACATGTCAGTTCTTTAAACACTTTATAATATTTAATGCAAATTTTACATAATATAAATTATTCAGAGATATACATCTTTAGATAAGAAGACCTAAATATTTATAGTTTGAAAGACAAAAAATAACAAAAGTTACCATCTTCCTAATGTCATCATGGAATCCAAAAATTCCTAGTCTAATTAGGAAGTCCTAAACAAGCCATCCTTTACCTAAAATAATCTCTATTGGTCTATCTATCTATCTATCTATCTATCTATCTATCTATCTATCTATCTTCCTACCTAATATTCTATCAACCTTATAATATACCTATCACATAATGCTACTGTAAATAAATCGTTTGTATTAATCAAATATTTTATAATTAATAAATATCATTAATTCTGAATTAAAATGTAATTAGTGATAAATATAGCCAATATTTCAGCTAAGAGCAAATCTGCAAAAAAAAAGACTATAAAATCACTAAAACAATCACTTATTGAACTATGGTAAATGAACCAGTCTGAACTAGTGGTCTTTAATATTTTGTTCAGTTTATACTTCTAGAACTTCTTCAGAACACCAAAGTAAAACAGGCATACATATATATATATATATATATATATATATATATATATATATATAGTAACCAATCCAATAACTCCTTAATATATCACTTGTCTATTTTAAAGTTATTAAACAATATAAGCTTCATTCTCAAAGGAAAATAAGCAATGCCACTTCCTATTGAAGCCACTTGAATGCACATTTAATATTAATGTTGTCATTAAGACCTAGTAATGTTTCAGCATTTAAACATAACTGCCACCTATGTTCTAATATTTCTAAGAGCCTCTAACATCACCTACAAAATCTTTTATAAAATCTAGCACAATAAATTTGAAACCAACAAAATTAAAATAAATAGTACTATGCTCAAAGTATTTCTTGAACCTTTATTCTTAACAGCTAAGCAATGTTCCCTTTTACATTCAGAGAGCTTCCTGTTAGTTTTATTAACATAGAATGAGTTACAAGATTCACAGATACTAAGATACATTATATTACAAAAATAATTACACTCAGAGAGCTTCCTGGTAGTTTAGATAAACTACCTATGTATCCATTATGTTTCAGAGTAAAAGACTTACATGAAAAAATGTATTTATGAAAGGAACAGTTTTCACATTTAAACATCCCAAAATTGTTACCAATACTGTTCTTAGAAAATTTGTTGTTGTTAGATTCACAAAAGGATTTAAATGTTTTCATCCTTTTGTAACTAAAACATGGAACTTTACCTAAAACACCTACAAAATATTTGTTTCATTCTATGATGCACCATTTTTTATGAAGAATATGTCTGATCTTATACATATCCTGACTAATCAACAAGGGAAGACTTAGCCTCATACCCAGACCCGAGCGTATCTTTTTGGAAACAAAACAATATTTGAGAATAGACAAGTGTCTATTGGATTTAGCTTCCAAAATGGTTCCTAAACACTTATTGACCAATGCTTTGGGGTAATTTCTACTTAATAAAACAACCTTTTTAAGAACTGGCATTCGTTTATGAATATGTGATCATTACTTATAAGTCTAGACAAATGGATAAATTGTACTTTAAGTACATCGACCTTCATAAAAAAGGGGTGTTGACTGATGTAATTCAAAAAAATTGTTTCTAAAAGTTCTTTTATGAAGTATATTTGAATAAAATTGCATTTGTATTTTATCTAATGACAAGTCAATGTCTAGAAACTGCACAGTAGTGTCAATACCTGAAATGGTAAATTTAAGAAAATCAATACTTGATTCAATTTCACTCAGAAGCAAGTCCAAATCAGCCTTAGTACCTTGCCAGATGAAAAATATATCATCTGTAAATCTTCTATAAAATCTGCTTTGTGAAAACTCCTTAATTTAGGTCAATGTTTCCATTTCTTAGGCCCTTAACACCACATTCATAGGCAGGGTCCATTTTAGACCCCATTGCAATGTTTCATTTTTGATGATAAATGGTACCATTAAATTAAAAACGTTATTATCTAACAAACTCTCAGTGAGATCACATTAGGTATTTATCCGTTCATTGTTTAAAATAGGTGTACTTAGTCAAAAAGTGCCTAAGTTCTAACTCTTCCATATGGGGTATACTCATATATAATGAGTTAACAACAAGTGTAACCAAAAGACTATCACTTTCAAAAATAGAATATCTGTGTAACTCATCCAAAGATAACCAGGAGTCTCTGAGATAAAATTTAGTTTGATATACAATAGGATTGACTGTAGCATCTACAAATTATAATATGTTTTCCATCTTAATTCTTTTATATGAAACTATATGCCTGAAGGGAGGGGGCTTATGCATACTGGGGATGCCAAACAACATTCCCAAGGGTAGTTGTTTTACTACCAAATGATTATATTTGTGAATATTAATGTGGTCTTGTTGCAACAATTCAAAAAATATATATCAATTACTCTGAATTTCTTAAAAACTGCATATAATGCAATAACACCACAGTATTCATTATCTTGCAAAGAGGTTTGAACAATACATTTGTCTTGGTTCATGACTATGACCCCTGTCCCCTTATTGACTTTCATTACCCTAATATTAGGGTTATTGCAAAGTTCAAAACATGCTCTTACTTCATCTTGAGTTCAACTGTATCATTTGTGGATGTTCTTGTGTACTAATAGTTCCCTAATATCCTGTTTGCAAACTTGCAAAAAAATATTTAAAGTATTATGAAGTGTAGGATCCTAAAATCACTTTTTCTTAAAAACACACCTTTCACTAGAACTGTAACATGATACATCATTTAAACTGCACTTTAAATGAAACTTCCTTAGATACAATCTAAAATCTAAAAAAAAAATTGTCAAATTGGCTCTTTCCTTGCAAGTATAAATGTAAAATCTTTTTAAGGAACATTTAAGTGAGACTCAAAAACAAAATTGGGCAGGGTAAAAATGAAAATAACTACAAGAAAGTCCTTGTGAGATAAATTAACTGTTGGTTCTTCCCTCGACCTTGACCATATTCTCACCCTCTTCCATTTCTCCTTTGCTTCTGGTTACAGATAAAAAAACAATTAATGGTGGTTTGGCTAGGAACTGCAGAAGTACTAGCCATATCAGTTGTTTCAGAAAACAGTTATTCCACCAGAGTATTAGTACTGTTAATGTCAGTGTGGTTAGCATTAAGTAATATCTACTTGGTTGATCTGATTATTAAGAAGTGGAAAATCATCCATAGAGGCAACAAAGGGGCAAACATCAGCGGTATTGTGACTTGTACTTATGGGCAAGAATTAGCATTAAATGATACTTTTTACTGGATGTATAGGCTGTACTGGTCTTATATTGCAATAAGTCTCTTTGCAGTTTTTTTTTTCTTATTGGTGACAGTAGCAACATGCCTAGACAATTTAATTGGACTACTGTCCCACAAAAAATTAAGTGAAGTGAAAAATGAGTGTTTCAAAACCATAGAATTTAGTGTGACAATCTCTGTTCTTAAACTTTCCAGCTTATCATGATTGTGTTCAATCAATTTCTTTAATACTTGAATTCCAGCATTATTATAAATGCTACACAGCTCTCTGTAAATAGGACTTCTTGGCTGATTCTGTTAAGAAATTTGTAACATGTAAGCCCCACAGGAATAATTTCACTATGGATACATCTTGTGAGATACAAATTGCTTAGATCAATGCTTCTGTAAGACAATAAAAGTCTTTCCATTTTAAAAATTAGATACTTACATTGATGGATACTATCAGCAGGAATTTCAGCCCCAGCGGTATCCATGGCTTGAATTTTAGGAACCTGATCCATAAATGGATTCTTCTTGTTGCCAGAAAAATAATCTTCTAAGAAATAGGTTCCTCAGTCTGGTGAAGATACTAATAAAGTTGCATCAAGATCATTGTTGCTGCTACTTGTTTCACAAGCCTCATTGTTTTTGGATAAATTACTCGAACCACCAAATTGTTGCAATACAATTGTGCCTTATTAACCATCTCAGCAAGAGACTGAAAAGTAAAGGTGAGTTCAAGAGGTAAACTATGTGTAGAAAGATCAATGGTGTTTTGCCTGCCCACACCAAAATCAGACTGGGACCATTGACTCATAGTACAAAATGGAATAACCAACAAATTTCAAATAAACCACCAAAAATGATGAAGGAACACAACAACTAAAACACTGACTTCTCAAACTACAGTAAATTAACCAGTCTAAACTAGTGGTCTTTAGCACTTTCATTCAGTTTATTATTCTAGAACTTCTTCAGAACACAAAAATAAAACAGACATCTATCTAAATTTATATATATATATATATATATATATATATATATATATATATATATATATATATATATATATATATATATATATATATATATATATATATATATATATATATAATATGTATTAACCAATCCAATAAATCCTTAATACATCACTTCCAGTCTTCATTAAAGATATTAAACAATATCAGATTCATTCTTAAAGGAAAATAAGCAACATCACTTCCTATTGAAGCTACTATATGCACATTTAATATTGATGTTGTCATTGAGACCCAGCAGTGTTTCAGCATTTAAAAATAACTGCTAAGTTCTAACATTTCTAAGGCCCATTAATATTGCCTACAAAACCTTTTATTCAATCTAGCACAATAAGTTTAAATCCAACAAAATTTGAACAAATAGTACTATATTTACTCAACGCATTTTTTGAATTTTTATTCTTGACAGCTAAGCAATGTTCCCTTATACATTCAGAGAGCTTTCTGATGTTTCTACCAATGTTGAACGAAGTTACAAGATTCACAAAAACTAAGATAAATGACGTTACAAGAATAATACCCCTTGAATCTAATTGTGTATCCATCATGTTTCAAAGTAAAAGTCTTACATGAAAAAATGTATTTACAAAAGGAACAGTTTTCACATTTAAA
>NC_056727.1:512289384-512316884 GCF_019279795.1 Protopterus annectens | reverse complement strand
TGAGTTTTAAAAAAAAAGACATGCAGGTAAGTGCATGTGTGTGTACATGTAACTTCTGTGAAGGTTGGGCTCTGGCTGGCAACTTGACACCATGAAAACTCCACTGCAAATCAGTCTGTGGATTGGTGATCTGCTGTGGTGACCCCTAACAGGAGAAGCCAAAAGACATTCCTTTAGTCCCATACAATTTATTTCTACAAAGTTGTCCAATGGATGCATTTTGCAACTTGGTTTTCATTTTGCATGCTAGTCATCATGGGACCAGTAACTCTGTCCAATGATATAAACTAGAACAATGTCCTTCGTGGCTTTTCTGTAAGGCTACTATTAACAATCTATTTTCACTTAAGGATTCATTTTTCTTATTTGCTGATGCAGCTCTCTTAGTTGCTGATGTACTTCTTTCACTTTCAGGTACAATTCTTTTATCTGGAGTGCCTGCCGCTGTTTCTCTAGGTTCCTGTGATTCTTTGGGATCACCTACAGTGAAGTTGAGGACCACAAGAACATTCTTATTTCACTAGCTACATTCTCCTGTAATAGCATACTGGCCTTCTCTTTACTAGTTTTCCTCATTTTTGGTCCCTCCCAGTAGCTGCCATGATGGTATATCTTCCCTCTGAACATGTGAAATGTTTTTATTCACTGGCTGAGCAATGCACTTTTGGGTCTGACCTTTCTTTATTTGCAATAAATTTTCATCTCACTTACTTCCAGACTTTAATATGGCACTGTTTTCCATACTAGAAAAAGCTGCTACAACTGCTGCATGATTGGTTGTGTTTCCACTTTCTTATACAGACGTGCAGTTTCCACAGTCTGAAGTTACTCCATATTTTAACATTTTCATCCCTGACTTATTTGCAGAATTTACTTTAACAGAAAAAAATGTTCCACTTCTGAATAGTGGCATAGTTCTAATGACTCCTTGTTTTTTTGTTTTTGTTTTTTTTTTTTTTGGTACCCTTTTATGTTTATACAGTTACACTTGTAGCTGTCCCTGAAAATATCTTATAGCAACCACATGTAATGAGTATTTCAGTATAGACTCTATGATAGGACTATATCCCACATAAATGATACGTGAGGCCTTTTAATTTTACAGGTCTGTTAGAGCAGTACAAATTTACTATATTAGTTCAGCATGAGAGGCAAGTATTAGTTCACATTGTTTTAAAGTACTGTCTGCTTCCATCAAAGACTTGCTTTTCATCTTACTCTTGGCCTCTACATTGTTATATTAATCGTTAGTTCAGGCAAAGCATCATGCAACACTGTTTACTTATTCTTTAACCAAATAGCAAGGATTTCATTCCTTTGTCATTTTTTTCAGCTTTTGTATATGCTGGTAAAGTCACCATAATTCATTTTATTACATCTTTGTACTTCTCTTTCTACAACCTTTTAAGTTCTTCACTGGGTAGTGCTACCTGCTTTCTTTCTTGATACATTCAGATTTCTTTTGGGCATCAAGCAGATCAAAACATCTTGGTTTTGCTTCAAGGAAGTGCCCACTTTATAGTTTTGAACACGTCTGTGAATAGTTTTTAACTTCATTTTCGGTCTCTCAGAAGGTTATGCCTTTAAGAACTAATTTTCAGTTTGCATATTCTGACATTTTACTGTTAGACAAGGCAGAACATCATGAACCATTTGTGCCTACTGTACAATTCTTCATACTGTATCTGTAAACAATGTCAGCTTGGGTCTGAAAATGAACTCTTTTGTCTTTAAAATTCAAACTCCAAGTCATTTTGTCCTTTTCCAGTTTATAGATCATGTTATCTAACTCATTCTAACGTCTTTAAAACAGTTTCTCTTGCCTGTTGGCTTGTTTTTAGTTTGGCATTTCTTGGAGATGCTCATAGTTTCTATAGTGCTTACATGGTTCTCATCTATTTCCTAAATTATTCATGGTCGATCTGTAGAGAACCCAAATTCTGTTTTAACATGAGTACTTGCATTATTATACTTGTGATAATTCTTTGCCTAGCACATTCAGGTTTAGTATTATGTTTCACTATAACTTGCACCGAAAGCTCAGAGAAGGCTTCCAACTGAACTGTTGACTCTTGTAATGTAAGTGTCAACACCCCCCCCCAAAAAACAAGATAGAAAATGCAGAACAGCAAATCTTGAATACCACTCTTCTCCTTTAAACTTATTTTTTTGCAGGGAGCAATTTCCCCTGTGCCCCCCTGGTGTGAAGAGCCAGCCTCCAGACACACCCATAAACATATATGCAAATTCAGAAAATGTCATTCCTTGGAATAAAGGAAATATTCTGAAAAATAGTGACATCTGGGACTTATTAGTACATGCAAATCTGTTTTTTTTTTTTTTGCTCACTCAGTCTCAGCATTTTTTGATTTGCCAAAGGGGGTCCTGACATTTCAAAAGGCTACCCTCAGAGAATATTTTGGACAAAGTAACAATTTCTTTGTCAGTTTTATTTTGATGTCTCTTTTGCTGACCATTCTCATTTTATTTTCATTTTTAATATACATCTGTTCCAGTTTTGCTAGTGTTTCTCTCTCCATTAAGGGATAGTGATATCTGGCTGCCTTTGAAGTTCTACATTCTGCGTTGATGCCACATCTTCCTGCAGAGTTGTAAAGAACTGGGAGAATGTGTCATGCATTATTTTTCTGTGTGGTCACATTTATAAAAGGCTTTCATTACATGTCCACAAGTTCTTGTTTCTGAATACCATTCTTAAAATTAAAACAAGCTTTTGCATAATTTTTAAAGCTAGATCCAGCAGTCATACATTTGTACACCTAGCTACAAGACACCCATTTGTTACTGCTTAGCTGAAGTATTTTGATGCAAAGCATTCTTATACAGGTGCACCACAGTACAGTTTGTAACCAAGCATAGTTGGTTAATACAACTTTCTTTTGTAAACATGGGTTGCTGCATCTCAGCTGAGCCTGATGTTTGTTCACTTTCCATGATAGCAGCTGCATTTTCAACACATTTATTGTTTAGATTATTGCCTCTCTTGACTTTCATTTTTTTGGGGGCTATCTGACAACTTCTAACCAACTTTATCAGGTTTGGACACAATTTCAAACATGCAGTACCTAGTAATGACCCCTCCCACCATTTCACTGCTACAGAGTTTAACCAATATCAGCTTTACAAGTTTTCACCAGAATTATGAAAAGAAATTCCACAACAAATAACTTTTTATGCTACAATCTCCAGTATAACATTGACAGACAATTTTTATTTTCCAAAGTGGTCCCACTACCATGAAGACTCACTTTTACTGCTAGTCTAAGTCCTTATATGGGCATATAGTAATTATCATTCTGTAGGTGTAATTATTAATATTCACAGTGAAGGATGGCTTGCTTTTTATTTATGCGCCTCATATATTTTGCCACAGGTTTCTTTTTTTCTTCTTTTTAAAACAAGAAACATCTTTATTAAGTTATCACTTATGACATAGGCAGTCATACTTTTATATAAATGAAAACAAACCTTATCAACATGTTTTCAGTTGCAAACATTATACATCACTTATAATCTGTCTAGTCATTGTCAAACATTTTATAGCTCATTCAATCCCTGCCTTCCCATAAACCTCATTCCTCCTCCAAAACATTATTCTGCATGCGTTGTTCCCACAATTCCCATTTCTTTCAATGTAATTTGCTCCTACCATTTTCAAAAGATCTCACATCTAATTGTTTTATCTCTGTTACAATATTCACTCTTTCTAGTAGAGTTAGTTTAGACTTTGACTCCATTTTCTAGTAATTGCATTTTTGGGAGCCATCAGAATTAAACTCAGCAAAGCCTTACTATGTCAAGGCAATTCTGTTTCTGTACCACAGCACAAAAAATCATTTGCTTCACTACACTAATTTGCTCACTCAGTATTTCTGGCAGAGTAGTCTGCAGGGAGTGTTTAAAGGCTGCCTACTCATTATACTTCCCAAATATGTATTCCTAATTTCCTCTTTCTTCCCCATCATACTTCCAACATTTGCAATGTACCTAAGGAAAAATTCTTTGGTGCTTGCTTAGGGGTACAAAAATGCCTATGCAAACATTTCCAAGCAAAGATCCTGAATCTTCTAGACCTTGTTGCATATTTGGGGGCCATACATAAATGTCCCCATTGTTTCTTTGTGAATTGCTTAGCCAGTCTCTCTTCCCAATCCTTATAAAACCTCATCTGATTGACTCCTATAGTTATGATGCAATATTTTATATGCCCCAGTAATTATTCCTTTTTTAACAGCAGCTTCTGTTCTAGATTCTGCTAATAACTCTATTGGTGCTGGTCTTTCACTTAGGATCCCCTATTTCTTTTTGCTTGCATATACCCTGATATCACTCCTTGACAGGGAAGGCAGTCTCTAGCTTGCAGTCTAAATGAATTCTTAGCTTCTTGTCATTCTATTACTTTTCCCTCTATAATTATTTGCTCCCATTACCTTGGTTGCTTTGCCAGTTTTGACTAGTAAATTCCAGCTCCTTCTTTCCTATTCGCTGTACCCATTGCAGTCATCCCTATTGGCAGAATCTCCTTTCTCCAACCCTGTATTGGCTTAGTTCTTGGAATACTTTCTGCTGCTTTATGAATTCAATATCCTGTATAGTTATTGTTACTCTCCTTAAGGATCTGCATCCAAAATCCCATTCCTCCTGGTTTCTTGAGTTCCCCCATTTTATAATCACCTTTTCCACTTCGAATTATAGCTTTCAGCTTGTACTATGTATAGCAGCCTTATTTGTGTAGCTCTGAAAATACATCTTTAATCAGGTAATCCCAAAACACATTTTTCTAGTGGAAGGATCAACTTACCCAACTTGACTCTTGCCCTCTTTGCCTCACAGATAAAATCCTTCAACTCTTTATTAATTGCTATCCACAACTTCCCCTCTGTTTGATAAACATATACCTGCCCTGTGTATAAACGTAGTGTCTAAAACATTTCACTGCTTGTATCTTGCTATCTATATCTACAAAACAGAGCTTCCAATTTCTCAGTTTTTGTATTGTCTTTTGTTTAGTCTTGTTCCACATATCATTAGCTGTCATAACAGAATCCTTTTTAATCCACACTCCTAAGTATTGCATTTTATTTTGTCTCCCATAAATCTGGGCATTTCCAAACCAATTTATGGCACATAGTTTACAGCTATTGCCTTTGATTTATCTTCATTAATTTTGTATCCCAAAAAAATTTGAAACAGTCTCAGATTGTTCCACAACCCTAATATGTTATTTTCTGGTTTTATCAATAATATAACCTGCAAATAAAGCCAATTTTTCTTGAATATTATACCAATTAAATCATTGAATTTCTGAGCTTCTTTATTTTCTTTGCCAATTGCCACAGCTTTCTTATTACTATTCAATGGAAAGACACAGTTCAGACAGCAAACGGGAAGATTCAGTTGTATAATGTTCGATAATTTGTAGTGATTGCTGCACATTACTCATTACCTTCTTTGTCTCAGTACTTTCCAACATGATCAGCCTATACATACACAGAGATTATATCTAAATACAGTTGTCATGTGAGCTCTACTTGACTGGGGAGGTAAAATAAATAAATGCTATTAAGCATATGTCATACATTTAAACTGTTACAATTTGACACTTGAATGCAGTATTTCAGATTGCAGAGCTTTGTTAATCAGAACTCCCATCTTCATCCTTCCATCTGGGGAAAATAAAACACATGGTTGTTTGAAGAGACATGCTTGCCCTGTTTAGTATTCATAAGCTGTAGCAAGAACATTTAATTGTGTCTACTTAAAAGTGTATATGGCTAAGCCTTTCGTAGCCCATGTGATTACTTGGCAGGTATTGTCCCCATGGTTCCATGTTCTATATTCCCATGTACAGTTTCTATCAAATAGTATCTAGGAGGTGAAACACAATTCTTTTAGCTTCACTCAAAACATTCAGCAAAGTTTTGGCAGACAGCAATTCTTTTTTGCTTTCAACAAATAATAATTCACAAATGCAAAAAAAATTGTCAGATTCATATAAGCATTTTTCATGGTCTAAGGTTGCCTATTGGTAAGATTTCACTCTCTGCATTATGAAGTTGACAACTTTGTGTTCAATACCATATTTCTTTCTTACACTGCAAATGTTCTTTGTTTCTTTGTGTTTGAGATCACTTTTTGCAAAACAGAGGGGGTATTCAAAATCATTTGGCATATATCATTTAATTGAAATAGTGTAATACAAATGATGCACAAAGAAGGAGCAATTCAGATACACATATTGCAAGATTACACTGTCAGGGAAATAGTAGCATTCATACAAATGGAAAAGAGTGGCTTCATGCAAATGATACTCACCCCACATGAAAATGTTGAAATCAGACATACCAGAGTAATTCAGAGATATAGAAATTCCGAGCTATAAGCCACAGTGTTCATCTATTTTAAATACCAGGAATACTCAGTGTACAGGAGCTTCACTTGTGTTAATCCACTGGGAATAACAACAACTCTAGAAATCAAGGAGTATGCATGGACTGCCTTTCCCTGTGGGCATGAAGGCTTGTGCATCATTTACTTTCCTTGCTATTTGAAGTTTTCAGCCTCATACAGGAAACAAGTTAGAAATTGGACAGACATCAGTCTTTTGGATCCTACAACAGTTCCCTGATGTGATGCTGCAGAATATGGAGAAACATGTATAGTTTCCATCAGAAGCACAGGAGATAAACACCATTGTGCAGGCATTTTACAGCAAAGCCCAGCATGACATCCAGGGAGTCATTGATTATACCCAGATTACTGCTGAAATCCCTCATGCTCCACGTTTGCCTTATCAACAAGGACAGTTTCCATTTTAGTGGAAATGTCATTTTCAAATATGAATTCTTACTACTCTACTTTAATAAGGGCATTTTATTATGCAGTTCTCATGATAAGTTCCTTATCCAGCTAGGAAATTAATTTAACAAATAATGACCCTGTTGAACAATTTGGATCATTGAAAGGTTTTACCAGTGATCATTGACATACCTCTGTTCCATATAAGTGTCCTGTAAATTTAATATGTTTGGGTGCACTATAGTTAGAAAGTTTGCCATGTTGTAATCTTCCATTTTTTCAGGGGCATCATAACTTATTATATTATTTATTCTTTATATGTTTTATTTAACTTATACAGTTTCTCCAGTGCCCATGTATTCAGTTTTAGCAAAAATGCAGTCTAGTTTTACTCTTTATGTCTACCATCTATATCAGCAAGTGAATTATCAAAGTCTTTCATTTGAATATATTGTATCATAGATTTCAAGAGTGCAGCATGTTTAGTTTTGATCCCCTACCTGCTGACCATCATGGCTATCTCAGTCAGACAGTGACTATTCATTTTTCTGATTTAGAAATTCATCTAGAGCTGAGGCAAGCCCTGTCTGAGGGGAGACATCAATCAGGTATCCATGAGGGTGCTTTGTGCTCTTGCTGGCATTTTGCCAATGACAGCACTTTTGAAGTCTAATTTTACCCACTGGGGGGGGGGGTGGACAAGTGAAATGCATGACCACGGTGACTCACAATGTCCTCTTCTTGTGAAATTCTGCTTCCATACAGTTACTGTAAGGGCTGTGCCTCTGTGAGCCTAACACCCAACTTTCATACATTCAGACATATTCTTACTCCGGAAATTGAGTTACTCCACATGAGTTCTGCTCAGATGATGCTGTCATTCAGTATAATAACACCAGCTGTTTTTTACTTTTTGAGAATATGCAAACATAGTAAACAGCTATTAGCGCGTAACAGGCACTGCACCAGTACTGTGCAACATTTGTGAAACATTCTAATAGATACAAACTCATAGCAGATAGGAGTTTACATTCCTCACACTGTTTAAGAAACAGTAGATACTCTAATACACTCCTGGAAGGCCGGACCATTTTTCTGACATTGTAGCCCAGTTGAAGGAATATCTACATCTACTATCAGTGTTTACTAGTTGCCACCTAGATGTATACCCTAGGTTCATGTAGGTAGGTGCTACCAAATAATTATATATTCTAACCCGGGCAAGCATGTCTCTTCAAGCAACATGTGTTTTGTTTTCCATAAATGGAAGGAGGAGGATGGGGCTTCTGACTAACAAAGCCCTGCAATCTGAAATGTTGCATTCAAGTGGCAAATTGTGACAGTTTACATGTATGACATATGCTTTTTTCATTGTACTGGATGTTACAGCTATTAACCACATGCTGTACATCTGCACACATTATTGGCTACAGACAGCTATGGCCAGTGCTGATGTTCCACACTTGTACATCTAACCATACATACGCTAAGTACTGCAAGATACAGTGCTTAGAAACTTTCCATTTGGGTGACAGTGGTTTACAGTCAGGTATTTAACTGATGGGGTCACTCAGTGATCTTGTGCACATCCTTTGTCCATTCATTGTCAACAACTGACAGATGATTCTGCTGGTCTTACACCACCTAGTCTAACAGAATATGTAACCAGTTCCCAGTCATCAGTGGACTGGTTCTGCAAATCAGTTAGGGTTCCATGCCCTGTGTGCATTGACAGTAAATGTCACACACGTGGGGAAAACATGAAACAAGAAAACATATGCATCATAAACAGACTACATAAGACAGTGCAGTACTACACATGCTCAGGTTTGTTAGTCGCTGCTGTACTATCCATGCATAACAGAAATTACAGCAGCTGGAGCACACATGACACATAACCTGCTATTTAATCACTCATGTAGATACAGCGTATGCATCTGCATTACTCCTGTGTACTGGCAAACAGAAAGTTGCACATATAAATTAGCATATCTGTGCTGCAGAGTTCGCATGTGATGAACATCTGTGTGTGAACATATAACAGCTATCTAATACTGTCATTCTCTATTCAGTGCATGGGTATGCTCTGGAGCAGCACTTAGTGAAGTGGGAGATAGATCTCTAGTTTAACAGAATGTGTGCTGTAAAGGCACTACAGTTTTCTTGTGTGCAGTTCAGTAGTAAATGCCAATGACTATGAAGAGCACTGACCCTTTCAACGTATTCTCTGTAAATATTAATGTTACTATGGTAGGGTAGTATGACAGCTGTCATATCATTTTAACAGTCAAACAGACCGAAAGAGCAATGGTTTCCAGGCAACAGTAAGCTTGTCAATTTTACAGGATCTACATCTTTTGCGTCCTGGGAAGTTGTTTCAGCACATGGCCTTTAAATGGATTAGTAACTACAAGCTGCTGTTTTATTTCTAATGATGATGCACGTCAGCTTGGATTAAGTTCTTATTCATTTCGCTTTCTGTTAGCTTAGCACAATTAATTTTTGCATCACTTGTTGAATTTATTGTACAATAACAATATATGCACTACACAAATTCAAAGCATCTGAACAAAAAAGCAGTCAACTTAAAAATAAAATGTTCCATGAGAATAAACAAAACTGCTAAAAGTAAAAGCAATAAGCTGTAAGAACAGTAGCTACAAGGTTATCATATCTGTGCATACTTACCCTTCATAAAGTCTCCCACTCCTCCTTCAATGGGGTAAGTCCAACTTACCTATGGAACATCAGCAGACTGAGATTTTTTGCAGATATGGTTAGTTGTTTATAGCAAAACTGAAACTCTAGCCCATTTCTAGAACTGGGGTATCCTGCAAGGAACCTCTTTAATCATTCCCCCACCCTTACTCCTATCTGACAGTTTAGTGCAAAGGTTTTAGAATGTGTACTGTTACATCTAGACCATATACAGACTCCATTTACCTATCATGTGACACTGAGCAAGTCACTTATCCAGGCAATGCTCACAGATCAGCCCAGAAAAGCATGTGCCCAGTGGGCTTGCCTGGATAACAAATATTTTTTTTAAGCCTGCTCAAGAAATAAAATCTCATCTCCCCAAACCCACTGTCTCACATCACTACTATGAGTGATCCTCAGTGATCACTGCCCTACACCACTAAAGCCCTGTCTACCTTCTAACTGATCACTCAATTTACCCACTCAGTTTACTCTCCCCTCTTACACTAAGTAACTCCATCAGCCAGCTGTAACTATCTGTCTTATGGCATTTCTTACAGCCAGTAAATTAGATATCTTTACCCATTAGGCTAAGTTTGTCTTACCTAGCAAGTAGCAGCAATAAGCTACAGAAAATTAACCCAGTGGATCTGGGTACAGTAAATGGAGAAAAATGGATACTGTTAGTTTAAATGAGTAGTTCTAAGTACAGCAGCTGTGAAGCAAATAGTTTTGATGTAGCACTGGTAGATCAGTCAGCCAAGTAATAAAAGTATATCAGATAGATAATCCAGATCTGTCTACTGCAGTATTTTATATCACTTTTAAATGCTGTAACAGTACAATAATCAGTAATAAGCAGAGATGCAAAAATATCAATGATCACAAAGTGCAATCAGATGAGGCAGTAAGTTAATTTGATGTCTATCCACACAGTCTCAGTAATGAGCAACAATGCAGTATTATCTTAGATATTGCCAGTACTATAGAAAAATGCAATATCCAGGGGTGGATTACAATAGGGGTCATGACTTCAGGTGTGGCCTACTACTGTGAGAAAAATCTTCTTCTAATTTAAACTTTTGTTACACCCAGAACTGATAAATAATTTCAGTTAGCTTATGTGCTGAAAGTAACAGTCTCTAGCATTGTAAGCAGTTTTTTAAAAATTATTTAAAGGCGTTAGGTATTTGCTCATACTTGGGTTTTTGAATCTGCTTAGAAAATATCCAGTACACACTCCTGAGCTGTGACTCTGTGAGTCAAGGGATATTGTGAGCAGAGTGAAGCTTGTTGACAGCTTTAACTTTCATTGGTGAGACCTGGGAATATTAGAACAGCATCAGGAAAGTGAACAAAATTAAGGAAATGTCTTTCAACTGTTTGCGATTTCCCATCTATCATTGGCCTGTTCTCTGTAAAATTTGGGATCTGAAGTAATTCATTTCATTTGATCTTCAACCTCTGGGTTACGGATCCATATCAGATCTGACATGGCCACATATCCAGCATTTGATATGAGCTCCAAGCTCCTTCCCTTACCCATAACCCCCTGTCGCCTTCCTCCCTTCAGATCTCGTTTGCCACTGAAAAAGCAAGCATTATGGTCCGAGTTCTTGGCTATTCATTTGGGTTTAGTGAGTGTATCTTTGTGCTTTTTGCTTCCCCCTTTAACTTTCTTCTTAGCTTTACTATCTATCCTCCCTGTGCGGTCATTGGAAATCAAAAAAAAAAAACACTTTTCTCTCTTTCCGTCTATTCTTTTCTGTAGTGTGAGTGTGCGTGTGTGTGTGTGTGTGTGTGTGTGTGTGTGTGTGTGTGTGTGTGTGTGTGTGTGTGTGTGTGTGTGTGTGTGTGTGTGTGTGTGTGTGTGTGTGTGTGTGTGTGTGTGTGTGTGTGTGTGTGTGTGTGTGTTTGTGTTCTGGGCCTGTTTAGGGACATGGCTGAAGCTGAAACCCCTAAACTAGGTTTCAGAAAATGCACAGAATGTGGCCATAAGCTCACCCCAACCGAGTGCCACACTCTGTGCATGGTGTGTCTGGGGCAGCCACACCTACAAGCCTCCTGTCCTATCTGTGCCAGGTTTAATCCCAGGGCACTGAAGGACAGGAGGGATAAACTCATCCTCAAGGGCCTACTTCCTTCTTTGGGGACTGTAGCCCCTACACCCCCTACTTTAGGTGCAACATCAACTTCTACCTCTACCCCAGTCTCTGGGACTCAAACTCCCACCAAGAGGTCTGGGGAAGGGGAGAAGTCTAAGAAGGACAGGCCGGGGAAGCAGTCTGCTGACCACTCGGCTCCAGCTGGACCACCACTGAAGGTTAGGTCAAAAACTAGACCTAGATCTCCCTATCTCTATTCTCCCAGACTCTCCCTGGAACTGGAGGAATCTCAAATCCAGTTGCGCATATGGGCTTCCCCTCACTGGCACTCCAGACTGGTGTCGGTGGCTTCATCCTCCCGCTCCACCTGGAGCCTCAGTAAAGCGGAGATAGATAAGATGATGCGGAGATTTATCTGCACCCAAATTCAAATGGGGTCTTGACTGCCCCCTCTCCCTCTGGAGGGGGGAGCTCACAGCCTTTCTTTACTCTGATCACTCCTTCTCTGATCCAGATTTTGGTTTCAGAGCCCTCAGGGTCGAGGGATTGGCACTGATGGTACCTTGTACCTCAATGCCAGCCATTGCCTTGAGCATGTCAAATCCGACCGGGTTGGATACGAGTTCTCAGAGCCGTAGCCTCGGGGTTGGATCTGAGGGGGTGCTGTTGGCTCCAAGTGTGTCAGAGCACAGTATTCCACTCAGTATCTCACCTCCTGGAGTCCCGGATCTGACTCCCATGTTGGGTTAGAGGGGAACGGCACCAGCTGGCACTTCCCAGGATGTCCATTCTCCTTCAGCCTTTGATGTGGTGGAGAGGGTTCTCTTAGTGTCACGTGACCCTTGACCATCTCGCCCTCAGACTCCACCCTGACTCCCTCTGTTTTGGGTACGGTCCCGACCATCTTATCATCTCAATGACAGCCTCTGCCCTTTTTGCCTCAGGAAGCTCTCATGGGGGAGCAGCAGGACATTGGCGAGTCCTCCCCAGAGATTCCCACTGAGGAGATCCCTTGCAAATGGACATGCAAGAGGAGGCACTTGGACTCCCCTCCGAATTCTTTCACCAAAAACACTGATTTGGAGAAAGAGGAAGGTTCCTCCTGATCACCCCCCCCCCCCCGGAGGATGTCTCCTTTGGAGACATCATGGAACTCCTACACCAGAAAGGTGGTCTGCCCAAAAACCAACCTTGGATGAATCAGTGTTCCTAGAGGCATTTGGCACAGGCCCATCTACTTCCTGGGTCTCCCCTCCCAAGGATCCCTTAGTGGACCTAATAACATCTCGGGTGTGGAAGGATCTGGACATGGTGGAGCCTATCCCTAAGCACCCTGATAAAGTCAATAGCCCCCCTTTAGAGACAACATGTTGGAACAAAGGGTCCCCGGTCAGTGCTATGGTGGTGGCAGCTGTCACTAAGAAAAAGCTCACTCAGGAGACCTCTTTGGTCCATCCTCCTGACCAAGAGTCAAGGGAGTTGGATCGATTTGGAAAGCACGTCTACTCTTCAGCCACCTTCTCAGTAAGAGTGCTGAATTACATGGCATATGTGATTTTGCGCAGCGAGTCCTAGTGAAGAAGATCACTGAGTCGACCCCTGAGTCCATGTTGATAGGAGACAAGACATTTTCTACTCACATGGATACTCTGAAATCAGTCGCTAACACCTTCATGCTTCTCCTCTTCCATGCTACTGAGGGAGCCACTAGTGCAGCTGTTACAGGTGTTGCCATCAGGTGACATGCCTGGATTCGTCTATGTCAGTTCTCAGAACCCTTCAAGGCATCGATTACCAATGCCCCGTATGACAGTTCCTCCCTGTTTGGGAAGTCAGTATGCAAGACTTTGGTCCAGAGTGAGAAGGACGGGAAGACACTGTCTGCTATCAGGATCTGCATCTCCCCTGTCAACGATCCTTTTCTAGGAGTCAGCAAAGGGCCAAGAATATGTGGTTCCAGAAGTCTCAGGCATTTTCCCGGGACACTCAGTACTCAGCATCCGTCAAAGGCAGAGGGGGTTTTGATAGATGCCACCCCAGAGGCAGAGGGGATCCGAGAAATTATGTGTCTCAAGAACCATTCTTGGACAGACCCGCACAGCAGCCCTGAAGGGCTTCCTGACTGCTCTTCTGTGGAGACAGTCAAGGGCAGATTATCACTACACCCAGTGGAATGGGAGTCCATAACAACAGATTGCCGGGTGTTGCATATCATATCCAGTGGCTATTTAATCCCATTCCTCAAATCACCCCATCCACCCAAACACCTCCCAGATGTCCCACCTGTGCAAAAGGAGGACGCAGCACTAGAAAGAGAAAAGCTGCTAGTAAAATGAGTCATCTAACCTGTCCCCCACAACCAATCTGGATCAGGCATGTATTCCAGGTTCTTTTTAGTGCCAAAGAAAATGGGGGACTTAAGACCCATTTTTGATCTATCCACCTTGAAACTGTCAGTGGCCAAGGCGAAATTCCAGATGGTCACACTTCAATCCATCCTGCCCTACCTGCAGGCGAATGACTGGATGTGCTCTACTGACCTCCAGGATGCGTACTACCATATCAAGATTGACAGGTGCTCTTGGAGGTTTCTCCACTTCCAGCTAGTAGCCAATCATTATCAGTTCAGAGCCCTTCCCTTTGGTCTCACCACAGCCCCCAGGGTGTTCACCAAGGTAGCAAAACACCACAGTATCCAAGGATCCAAAACAACAGGCAACAAATAATTACATCAACTATAATACAAATCCACAATTTTATTCAGTAAATGCTTTAATGGGAGTAAATCCCACTTCTTCAGACCTTTAGTCAATACAGACATTCCTTATATGCTAACTAACCCATCAAACTACCCTATCAAAACACTCAACCAATTAGCATAATTAAGCTTAAAAAAGTCATGGTGCATGTATCTATTGTTAGTCATAAAAACACCATTAAATGCAATAATTATATCTAAACAAGTGCATACATATGTATACATCTAAATATAAAAACAAAAAAAAAAATAAAACAAAAACATAAAAATTACATGCAGTATGAACAACTTCATAAAAATTATTACAATAGCTACCTACAAAGTGTCCTATTTTTTTAGAATAGGCTTGATGGGAATTCTGTCATTAAGACCCCTTCCCCTATCTGCTTGCATCCTAATTATCCATCATGATAAATAAGATGGAGACATCGGAGACTAGATGGATAATTAGGGTGCAAGCAGATAGGGGAAGGGGTCTTAATGACAGAATTGCCATCAAGCCCATTCTAAAAAATAGGACACTTTGTATTTAGCTATTGTAATAATTTTTATGAACAGTTGTTCATGCTGCATGTAATTTTTATATGTTTTTGTTTTATTTTATTTTTTGTTTTTATATTTAGATGTATATATATATATATATATGTATACACTTGTTTATATTTAATTATTGTATTTAATGGTGTTTTCATGACTAACGATAAATACATGCACCATGACTTTTTTTTAAACTTATTTATGTTAATTGGTTGAGTGTTTTGATAGGGTAGTTTGATGGGTTAGTTAGCATATAAGGAATGTTTGATGTTTGTCTTGATTAAAGGTCTGAAGAAGTGGGATTTACTCCCATGAAAGCGCTTACTGAATAAAATTGTGGATTTGTATTATAGTTGATGTGATTATTTGCTGCCTGCTATTTTGGATCCTTGGATGCTGTGGTGTTTTACTATTTTTTTTTCTGGGATCTATTTACTTGAGCTGTGACATTATTTGTGCTGTGTTCACCAAGGTGATGGCAGTAGTAGTGGCTCACTTGAGGCTTCAGGGTATTCAGGTCTTTCCTTACCTGGACGATTGGCTCCTATCTATCCCTCCCAAGCATCAACTTTGTCAAGCCAGGGATTATTTCCTCTCTCTAGCACAGAGGATGGGTATCACCATCAATCTCAACAATCATCACTGGCCCCTGTTCAGATCTTAGACTTCATTGGGGCTCGGTTAAACACTATCCAGACAAAAGTTTTCCTTACCCCAGATAGAATTAACAGTCTAAAGAAACACCTTCTTTATGTCCTTCAAGCCCAATCATTGACAGCAGAAATGGTACTGTAGGCATTGGGGCCTATGGCGGCCATGATCAACCTGCTACTCTTGCGCACCTTCACATGCAGTTTCTTCAGTGGACCCTTGCCATTCAATGGTCCTTATTAGATCTGCCATTGTCTCACCCTGTTCAAATCTCCCGAGTCTGCAGGGAATCTCTTTGGTAGTGGATTCCTTCCCCGGATGTAGTAGGGGACTTCCCTTTCTCCTGTCATTTCCCAAGACGATGATGACCACGGACACCCCCCCCCCCAGCTAGGGTGGTGGGGCACTGCTCTGGAAGGACAGTTCAAGGCATGCGGTCCCCTTCCAAGACTAATTTACATATCAACATCCTGGAGATGAGGGTGGTGCTTCTTGCGTTGCAGGCTCTTCATGCCCATCTTCCTCTAGGGACAGTTGCTATCCAGACAAACAACATGTTGGTGGTCTGGTACATCAACAAACAGGGGGAACCAGATCTTACCCCCTTTGTCACAAAGCCATGAAAGTGTGGGAATGGGCAATTTCCACAAACCATTTTCTGGTGGCAATGCACATTCCAGGACGGTCCAACATTCTAGCAGACAGGCTCACCAGATCTATCCTGATGCCTTACGAGTGGTCTCTGAATCCTTCAGTGCTGAAGCAGATCTTTCTAAAGTGGGGTTGTCCCTGCTGCGATCTATTCACATCTCCTTCCAACGTGAAATGCAGCAAGTTCTTTGCTCTGACCCCCCCCTCAAAGGGAAACACCCAGAGATGGTCTGAATCATGCTTGGCCTCCCGGTCTTCTTTATGCCTATCCTCATCTGCCCTTGATATCAAAGTTTCTTCAGAAAGCTCACAGGCTGGGAAGCTTTGTTATCTTCATTTCCTCATTCTGGCATCGCCAAGTTTGGTTTCCCTCTCTATGGTCTCATCTAGTAGTTCCACCATGGACATTGGATCCAGTTCAGGATCTCTTTTCTCATCCCTCAGGGATTCTTCACCCAGACCTGGACAGTCTGAAGCTCACAGCTTGGCTGCTCCAGTTCCCATGATTATTAGGACTCCTAGTTTAGCTTCTCCTGTTAAAACCATTTTGGTGGCGGCTCACAAGTCTTCCACTGGAAGGGTATACATACCATAGCGAGTGGAAACATTTTTCTGTATGGGCCTCGCAACGTGCATTGGATCCCTTTACTGTTCCAGTGTCTGTGGTATTGGCAGAGATTTTCCAGCAAGGTGCCAAATCCTCCACTGTCAAAGTCCAACTGGCCGCAATTTCCAATTTTCATGTAGGGGAAAACATGACTTTGTTTGCCTCTTCTATACTTTGCAAGAGTTTCCTTAAGGGTACCGTTCTTTCGAGACCTCTAGTGAAGGATCCTACACCTCCATGGTACCTTACATTAGTGCTTCAGGCTTTAGTCTCATCCACTTTTGAACCTGCAGCTTTGGTAGATTTGCAGTATCTATCTTGGAAGACTGCCTTTTTAGTTGCATTACTTCTGCTAGGAAAGTGTCAGAACTTCAAGCACTATCAGTCAAGGTTCCTAATATTATTTTTCATAAGGATAGAGTGTCTTTACATACTAACCCATCCTTTCTTTCCAATGTAGCATCAGAAACCAATATTAATCAAACGATCAATCTTCCAGTCTTTTCTCCAAATTTTCAAAATAAAGGAAAATATAAATTGCATGGTATAGTAGAATCTCGAAGGTTTAATGCTTCGAATCACTAAAGATCAAACTTTAGTGATCAAAACATTAAACCATCGAAATTCTAATAGACCCTATAAAAAAAAAAAAAAAAAAACAAGTAAAGGGTGTTTAGGCAGGGGGGCAAGCCCCCCTGCACTACCCGCTACCTAAATATACCAACTCCAAGATCACACTTCAACGGAGTATGGCGCGGAAAGGGAAGATTTCCCTTTCCTACACTGTAGCGTGATCTCAGAGTTGGTATATTTAAGTAGCGGGGAATGTGGGGGTACAGGGGGGCTTGCCCTCTGCCTACACTCGTTAGTTTTTTTTTTTTTTTTTTTTTTTTTTTCGTTTTAAAAATATTTTTATCAGGGTTCGATTGTTTAATAGTTCGATGCATACAGTTCGATGTTTATGCATTCGAACTATTAAACTTTCAAGATTATAATATAGACCCAAATTACATTTGCTGGATGTGCATAGACAATTATGGTTCTACTTGCACAGGACGAAAGCTTTTCGTAAATCTGACCAGCTGTTCATTTCTTACTCAAAACCCTTTTTAGGGAAACCAATCTCCAAGGTTTTGATTGCACATTGGATTTCCCAATGCATTATTTGGGCGTACTCTGTCAGGGGAATTTCCCTGCCAAGTCAGGTAAAAACACATTCTAACAGCTCTATGGCTACTTATTTATTTAACATTTGTTAACCAGGAAAGTCTAAGTTGAAGCAAAGCCAATGTTCAGCAGAGGCCTGGGGAAAAATGCTCCAGATACATGTCTTTGTAACATGGCAGGAAATCAGAGCACTTGGAGGAAACCCAAACAAACACAGGGAGGACATGCAGACTCCACACAGAAGGCACCCCAGCCAAGAATTGAACCAGAGAATCTCTTGTTGTAAGGTAACAAGTCTACCACTGCACCATCCACCATACGTCAACAGCTTTTTGGTCAGCCGATAATGGCCATCATTAAAGTGTTATACTTCTTATTGTCCTGAAAATGTATATTGAAGCAAAACCTGTTATTTTGTTAGTCTTAAAAGTTAATTTTAGCAATGTATAAAAAGTCCCTGATTTTGGCTCTTTGTTCCTCCATTATTTTGGTTTAGTACAGAATTTCTGAGAAAAGAAGATGTGAAGTATGGTTAAAGTAATGGACTGGGAATGTGAAATGATGTCATTACTGGGTATCATAATAACATTGATGGCTTTGTAGTCTATTGTCGGCCCAGCCTGATAACTAGATGCAGTGTATAACTACACCCACAAAAGGATGAAACAGAGGTATTATTTTTTATCACAGTTAGATGAGATGTACGCAAGTAAGTATTGGCTGAATGGTGGAGGCTATTTGTGGATGAAACTAACTATCCATCTGTGACTTACTCATTTTAATCAGTATGGTTTGGCTTTGTAGGACTATTGTGTATTTGTGTGAAATAAGATGGAATACTTGCATCACTGCTTGTCTGAAAGTTGAATGTTGACATTTCATAGCTCTCAGCTGTTCCTGATTTCTGAGAGTGCGCTTCACTTTGCTCTTATCTTTGTCTATTCCACATAAATGTGGTTTTCTGGCAAATCATTAAGGATTACAGTTGCTATACAATGAGATACATATGGGTTTCTGTCTTTTTATGTTTCGGAAAATGTATTCTAATGCAAACATCATTAGTCTAGCATCTTTCTAAGTACATAAAAGCAATATTTAATCTATCTCTGATTTTAGGCCTTGGTATCACATTAATTTTAGCTTTGTCCCTGAAACCTGTATTAATTGGTAGATAAATATTATTTCCTATCAGTCTGGTGAGATGTACACAGCAGAGTAACTACAACTACTGAATGAAATGAGGACTGTCTTTGGATGAAAGAAACATGCCGCTGTGTTGTTTTTTCAGTTAACTATCTGGCTTCATATACATAGTGTACATTTTTGTAAAATAAGTTGAAATACTCATGACTACTGTTTGTGCAAAAGCTGAAATTACATAGCTACCAGAAAAGAAGACTAAGAGCACTGTCCCTTTATTCAGTATCTTATAGACTCCCAAGGAGAGATTTCTGCCATAACTTTCATGATCATAGAGACCCAGTGATTCTGATTCACTTGCAACGTCATAAATCAAATAATCTTACTAATACCAGAACCAGAAATCTAAATTTTCACTGGCAGATAATAAACATGGTGGAGAGAGAGGTTTATCACATAACGCTGACCTGGATGACTGGATAGGTGCTCATAAATTCATCCTGGGCTTGACCAGCTTAGCTTTCGTCAGGACAGGCAGTATGGTACAAGGATGGTTACGGGCTAGGCATATGTGGTTACAAGACTCAGTTGCCTTGGAATTCCTATGATCCTGTAACAGCTGTCAATTATCTCTGATTTTAAAGAATGCTCCAGCGTTTGCTTTATATTTTGGTTCAATCCACAAAAAAATGTGTGGATTTCTGGCAAATCATTCAAAATTTTAGTTGCTAAATAATGACTGACATTTTACTTTCAGACTTCATATCTTTCAGGAAATGCACATTAATGCAAAAACAATATTCTACATTTTTAATATATAAAAGCAATACTTAAAATCTGCCCTTGATTTTATGCATTTCCCTCACTGTTTTTTTTTTCAGTCTTGCCCCTGATTTTTGTGCTGAGGAGTAGAAAGGTATTTTTTATTACACTCATATGAGGTGTAGCCAGCAAATGGTCTAAAGCTGCTAGGTGGGGGCAGGGTTATCTGTGAATGAAAGTAACTTACTCTCTTGTTTGCTTGGTTAAACATTTGCCTCCATGGAACTAGTGTGAGTTTATGTGAAATAAGTTAGAATACTTGTCTCCACAATTATTTAATTACTTCATTAAATTGTGGTGAAAATAAATAATATGACATCTGAGGTATACAGAGTCAACAATGGGGCTATAATTGCAGGTATGTGAGGCTTTCTGTGGATGAGTATGACTGAGCCTGCCATCATAGTCAAATTAAACAGTCATTAATCGGGTTTTGCAGGATTAGTGTACAATTGTTTAAAGCAAATTGTGATACTTTACAGGGGGCCTTTTTAATCACAATTTTAACATTTGAGATGAACACAGTCAAGTGGTTGTAATTGATGTGTATTGACATAGGTAGGTTTTAACGCCAGCAAATTGTATGATATTTTATTGTTTAAAACAATATGTTTGATCAAAAATATGTGCGGGGGTGGGAAACCCTTGGTTTGGAAACTACCCAGAGTTACAACTAGAATTAATCTGCCACTGCTTGTAATGACACATAGTATGCCCTCTCAGAAATGCTGCTAATATTCAACAATGAATAAACTATGCAGTTCTTTACTGAACTTTGTGTTGATAACCAGGTTAGACCTTTACTGAATTTCATGTTGTTAACAAATTTAACGTGGACAGCTCAAGATACTGGCTTCAGGACTGCAGCTCCTCAGTAACTAAAAAAATGAAGAAATGGCATTTTTACATTTTTCTCATTTAAAATACATTATAATAGCTGACTTTTTATTTCAGCATTCCTGGGGCATAACAATTATTGCTGGCCTGCTCCCCTCCCTGGGCTGTTTTTTTTTTTTTTTTTTTTTTTTTTTTTGTAAACAGCCTGGCATTATACTTACTCTAAATGGAGAATAAGGTGATTATGCCTTATTACAGGTCTTTCCACCTGTGGCATCCCTGCTTTGGGCCAGTAATCAAGGAGTTTCAATCCTCACCACTGATACTGGAGAGGGATGTTCACTTAGAGCAAAAATAGATAAACACAGTATTTCCAGATGCCGCAGTCTGCACCAAGCACAATTTCCCTTAAGAGCACACAGGGAACACACTCTATCTGGGGGTTGGGTTTCTCTCTCTCTCTCTCTCTCTCTCTCTCTCTTTTTCCAGGCCCCAATAAGACTCCACACTGGTACAGCTGTAAAGCTGAGTCCTCAGCTGAGTGTTCCAAGCCAAGTCCTCCACCACCCTCTCTGTGATAGCAGTGTGCTGTGCCCCTGCTCCAAATAGCTGACACATACATTCTTTGAGATTTGATTTTCACACACACACACACACACACACACACACACACACACACACACACACACACACACACATACACACACACACACACAGACACACTTGGGACAGGATTGCACACATTTACCAGCTATGCTCCCTATGCCCAGACTATAAGGTAGTTACTGCCACCAGAACACTCCAAAGCCAGCTACTCTAAAGCTCTTACAAAGGTACCCAATTATACTAAGTAAAATTAATAGTAATACAAATGGTAGTGTTTAACCAATGCAGCAAGGCTTTCAGGAATGGCCACAGTGTCACCACATAAATATAAGTACTCTCAAAGGTTAAAATGTTCTCTAAAAGACCAGCCAAAATGAAAAAAATGTAAACATGTTTAATAATAAATAATAAGAGGACATGAAAATACTAAATATCTATTTACAATAAACACCAGAGTTTCAGTTACAGGATATATTAAAAATAACACAGTTGGATAGATTCACACAGATACAGAAAAACAGTACTTAACTAATCTCACTATATTTTCTTGACTGATCCAAATATTTATTATTCCCTGGTTACTAACTAAAGCAAGGTAAGGTTAAGTAGGTGAGTGGTCCTTCCTTCTTTGTCAGGTTTCAAAATCAGACTGCTCTGAGATTTCTGTCTCATCTAGTATTAAAACAACATTTTAGTGCTTGATTACAAAATAACATCACATAGATCTGATCATCTGACTTCTGGTTCGCACACTACCCCCTTTACTAGAAACTGAACCAGAATTTAGCACATATGTGTTACCATACACAAAGATAGAGCTTTGCTAAGATGTGTTAAAGCATCTGGAAGATATAAAACCATTTCAAAATGTCCACCCTTCCAGGGTAGCAATTAGTTCACCACTAAGGACAATATGGTAGGGTTCCTTGTCCTGGGTTTCACAGACATTTCATCCCTGGCTGCAATCAGAACTTTAAGATACAATTGTTATGGCCTAGACCAGGTAATTTAATTTGAAACTATTTTTTAAAGTTAGCTGGACTGAGGCTAACCCCTTCTCATCTTATATCCTCTGTTACAATATATCCATTTCAACAGTTACAATACAGTCTGACATACAGGTATATTGCTTCTCTGTCCAGCAGGACCCACTGTTGGTACATTTTTAACACAAGCATCTGTACAAATCAGTTTTGTCACTCTCCTACTTTGGACACAATAGAAGAGTCTTCATGAGTTCTATTCAAGCAGCTTTATTCTATACAAACACATCACTATAAACATTTACTGACTTTAACATAATTAACGTATATGCAAACTAACAACTGCAATCATGCATGTCTCACTGTGGCTACTCTTACAAAATGGCATTAGGGAGTGCATGTATCTGGAATTTATATGTGCACGTACAGCCTTGACATGCTTCTTAAAGATACAGCACACTTCACTTGCAATCTGATCTAAATCCTCCCTCTTTCATAATTAGATCTTCCCCGGGATTCATGAAGCTCGGCGCAAGGCCGGCGTAAGGTGTGCGCCGGTGGTGCAGTGAATAGCCGGCGCAGTAGCGCCATATGCATATTAATGAGAGTGCACCGCAACCACAGACACGTGCGTAGTGTATGTGAGCGAGCCCAGGTAGGATGCGTTTGGAGGCGTGTCTAAGCCGGCATGAGGTGAGCAACCTAATGTGCTGACAGCCACGGTCCGCCCATAATAGTAATGGCAGCAGCCAGGTCCCGTGCAGAATGAAACGCACGTAGAGTATGCAACATAGTACCCGTCCCAAATAAACAGAGAAGCAAATACAAGCCACGAAGGCTTAAGTGTACCCGTCCAAGGAGCAAAGGATACGCATAAGACCGCGTTTGTCCCGCAATGCACAGTCAGTGGTTACACTCAGAGAAGGTGTACAGCAGCATGTCAGCGCGCCGCACCGACATAGGAACAGCGACTAAGGTCACCACCTGTCCCACTCTGGGTGGGGCAGTCTCTCTATGGGCAGTTGTGTCCCGAAAAAACGTATTAAAAATGGCAAATGTGCTAAGATTGTAGGACATAATGATATCCCGTATTTAATGTAATGGTAGCATGAATTGGTTATTTCTGTAACTGAAATACCTAAATGTCACAAGAAACAGAATAAGCAAGCAAACTGCCACAACAATAAGCTTTTATTTAGGCAAACAAGTGAAATTCTATGCTATATAGTGACCGTGTGTATGTGTCGGCCTGTAAAGTCAGATGTGAGTCCCGGAAATATCCCAGCTTGGAAACTGGAAAAGGTGGCAACCCCAGTAGCGACATGGGCATGGTCACCAGGGTTACCAGCTGTCCCAATGTGCCATGGACAGTCCCTGATTGGACAGTTGTGTCCCTGCAACAATCGGAAAAATGGAAAATGACCTCAGATCCCTGCCAAAAATATTCCCGCAATATACATGTAATAGTAGTATAAAACATATACATTTGTATATGAAACACATACATGGCATAAGAAAATGAATAAGGAACCCAAATGCTTACAGAATAAGCTTATAGTATGGCAAACAAGTGAAGTTCTGTCAACTGCACTTGCCGTGGGTATGTGTAGTCCTGCAAATTCAAGTTTCCACATAACATGCCCCACTATGGGCATTGGAAAAGGTGCCAACCATAATGGTCACAAGCAGTAGTGAGAGTACATAGCCAGGTAGCTGTGTCGACATAACAACAGTAAGGAATCAAGATACCTTAAACACAGGCAAACATGTGCATAGCAACATATCCCACACCCAGCAACGTCTCTGTCGCATACACTGGATGGCGTATGTTGAAGTGTAATATCCAGAAGCAGAACCCATGCATTCAGATGTAATACACAATAGCCTCATTGTACATGTCAGTCCCACCCATGTACACCTGTGCACCCTAACCTGCTAGCATCCATGTGCAGCTATACACCCACACACAATGTGCATACCTGAAATGTGGTAAGATGTTTGTGTTAGGCAATGCCACGCGGGCAAATACATACCCCACATGTCACCAACCCACCTCAGGTACAGATATGTAAATGGCTGCATGTGAATGTGTCTGCAGAATGTGTACATCCCGCATGTGGTATGTACCCGTCGAAACCATATAGGTTTGCATACGACACGGTGCACATAACTGTACACATGTGGACAAGTCGGGTTGTTGAACCACCGCATCGATGATTAGCTATGCAGTGAAGTCGATCACATATAGCGGAACACGTGCCTACCAAACAGGATGTCCTAACAGGGTGCTACAGGCAAAGAAGGGGAAGGTGGGACATCACATGTCGAGAGTAGCATTGCCGGACGGCCAAATACACACGGTCAAGGTAAAGGACGGAACAACATGCATATGGCCAGATGGATGTTGTTCGAAAAATATATATAGAAACACATATGAAGTGCCAGTTTAGACTCGAAATACTATATAATGCATTGAATTGTACCGTACAATATGGCAGTAGAACTAAGCCTGCATGTAATTGGTGAAGCTAAGCTGTAGTGTGATGGAATTCTGATCCTGGCAGTAACCAGTACAGCAGGCTTATGTCTGTCAGCATTAATTATCTGCTGGGTTACAGAACAATAAATGTATGTACATGCATAACATCACCCCTTCCCCTGAGGAGGATGGCCTTGTGAGCTCTATCGAAGATAACAGTACAACTCCTTACCAGAGAGACAAAGCAACGTATTAAGAAATTAACTGACTACTGTATCGGAACAGTCTAGGGTCCTTGAAACAGCTACAATCACAGAAGGACACTGTAATTGACAAGGTGCCTTGCAAGGCTGTGTTATTCTCATGGGAAAACATTTTAAAAGCACGACCCCAGCACCCATGTATGTATAGACTATTGTGGACCATAGTGATGGAAATGCCCTGTGACCGACCACGTCAGTAAGGTGGGCAAAAGCTGATTTTAAACACTATATAAAGAAACTGCTTACTGTATAGAGTCAGACAAAACTCTCATACTTGGACTGTATATTATTTAGCCTGCCTGTGTACACTACTAAAACCTTCTGAACCCGAGCCTCCTGTGTTATTGACTGTCACTTAGAAAAGCCTACTGATAACTACAGTCTGGTTTTAACAACTTATTTGACATTGTGATCCTTGTAAACCGGAATTCCCTTGGTAAGCTACAGGTCAGAGTGCATGTCTGGTTAGACATCTACGCAGGAGAATTTGCCTAAATGGTTCTTCTTGAATGAAAAGACCTCCGACTGAATTGTTGTGTGTAAAGAGGGTGTTTACTGTCTGATCTGTGGCTGAAAAGCGGAAAACTGGATCCCAAGAAGAAATCGTACAGCCTTAAACAGGAGGCTCAGGTAAGGAGTGTTTGCCTCTTTGTCTCTATTGTAGATCAGGGACCAGACTACATTGTGTTTCTGTTAACAGTTGCGATATGGTCGAAGACCTATCCACATACTGTTAAATCTGAACATAGGTCAGGGGAACACACAGCAGAGTAAATAGTCATTGTAGACACTACAGTGGATACAGGGAAGGAGACACCACGTGGTATGAGAGAAGGGTACGCAGTCGTGTAGAGGATATGGGAGATTATTGAAGAAACAGATCATGTGATCCGCGTTTGACGGGTGACGTGAAGTATATGCAATCGCAGAGAGCACATAATGTGAGTTATCCAGCAAAATGGGGTAATAAATATGACATTGATGGTATATTACACAAAATATCGTTACTGAAACATTGTAATCCCTGAAAATGTGATGCACATGTTCTAGGGTAAACACCTGTTCCACCCTGAGAGGGACAGTCCCTCTTTGGCCAGTTGTGTCCTGCAAACAAACCGAACAAATGGCAAATGTCCTGATATCTCAGGACAAACATTTCCCAGATATCTTTCAAAATGGTAGCATAAAACAGTAGTTTTGTATCTGGAACAACAAAATATCATAATAAACAGAATAAGCAACTGAAATGCTACAACAATTGGTCGCTCTCCTGGCAAAAAGTGAAATCCTGTCCTATGTACTGGCCGTGGGTATGCTTTTTCCTGGAAAATTACACGTTCTGAACACTAATGTCCCACATTGTGCATTTGAAAAGGTGGCAGCCCTAAGATGTGCAGGCGACAAAACAGCGACAATTGGGTATCCGTCATGCACATAGGTGGATTGAGGTAGTGAACCGAAGGGAACAGAACACTACAAATGGCAAAGCATCATACGTACACAGAGAAGATCATAATACAGTAGTACCGATAGCCCCCCCCCCCCACCCCCCCCCCCCCCCCCTACCACATCCCCGATATGAAGCGGGGGGGCAGGGGAGTCCCCACCTTATCCTGTGGCAACAGAGGTAGCACAACGACCAAATGTAACAGAAGCTATTGAAACCACATCCCGAACTCGTAACATACCTAGGGACACCCGAGTAAGAAGACAGTCACTAGAACAGAGTGAGGATATCTGTCAATTAATTGAAGTACCGAACCCTCATGCAGGACAGGAAGGCCAGGACCCAACCCCCGTAGTGTATAGACCGTGGACACCAGAAGATATCTGTAAAGTCACAGAGGGAATTCCCCATCTACAAAGTAATCGCTATTCACCATGCAATACCCCGTATCTTCTGATCGGAAAACAAAGGGGAATGGCGGATGGTACAGTATGTACAAGCTGTAAATCATGTAATAATACTTAGGGTAGCGATGGTGCCAGACCCACACACTATATTCAATGCTATGAACACGCCACAGAAGTATCTTACCGTGGTACATATAAGCTATGCTTCCTTTGCAATACCTATACATCCAGATAGTCCGTATTGCTTTGCATGTACATTCAGGGTAACAGATACAGCCATACCCGGCTATCGCGGGGATACTGTGAAAGTACAACGATATTCCCACAGGAGATGGCTAGCTACATTCCGGTGTTAACTCCACCCAGGGCCAGTCAAGTTCTACTTTATGTGGATGATATTCTGCTTGTGGTCCCTACCCAGCAGCAATGTATGGAAGATACAATAGTATTATTGAGATATTCAGCAGAACAGGGACATAAAGTAAGCAAGCATAAACTGCAACTACAGAGAATACAGGTCA